>NC_088980.1:115558995-115860487 GCF_963932015.1 Anas acuta | reverse complement strand
CAATCCCAGCTTATTCCCTACCACAGCAGCTGATAGTTTCATCAGAGTGATCAAGAAGGTAAAGGGGAGAAAAGATGGAAAGCTAGAAGAAAAAAATGTGCATAACCTGGCGCTTTTCTCATATGTTGCCTGCCACTGGTGCTTTAAGATAACCTTCCCCCCTTCTATTTATGCAGAAACTGCCTAATCCAGTCACTTCATCATATGGAGCAGGCAGTGGCACCCCCACCCTCCCCAGTGTGAATATTTTGCCTTCCTCCTTCACGTGGCAGCAGCAGGATCTCAAAGTATTCGCACAGTCCCCAGCTCTCCACCCAGGGCTCAAAAGTCATATTTCACTGTATCAAATACTAAACATTGGATGACATTTAATTTTCAGCACAGGTTATATACCATTGCAGAGCTCTCATCTATAGAGCTAACACCCTGATATGTGCTATATACCTGTGCAGCATATAGCCAGGCATTTAGAGGAATATCATTAACCAGCCATCCAGCTATTTAAAATGAATTAAAAGCAGCCTCAATTTTCACATTTGCTCCCAAACGTCCTTGTCAATTTGCAACCTCAGTTTCCATAGACACTTTTTTTTATTATTATTATTATTCCTTCTCACAGATATCACCTTTCTCGGAGTACAAAAGTTGCAAGTTAACAAATTAGAACTAATTATTCAGAGAGAAGCTGTATGAGTGATCATTCTCACACATACCTGGCACTGGCTGTCCTACCTTTTGATGGGACACAGCCTGTACAAAATCGTTTGGGTCTCACCTCACTACATCTGGCAGATTTGAAGACTTCAGAGTCCAAACAGAAGCCAAACCTCACCCTAGCTTAAAAAATGCCCATTCCGGGGGTGCAGTCCATCTACATATTTGAATCTCTTAGTGCACATTCCCTTCCCTCCACCCCCAAAGGTTAATCCTAATCTTTCTGGCCTCGGACTCCTTAATTCTGTTGATTTATGCAGAGGCATCCAAGGAACTCTCAACGGTCAGCTCTTGCATGTTTTTTCTGCTCCTGAGCTGCTGCACTAATGGTTTGAACCCTTACAAAGAGCACCACAACAGCCGTGCTTGGGTCAGATCAAAAGTCCAGCAAGTCCCGTACCCCATCTTTAACAGGAGGCAATAGCAGATGCTCATTATAAGCTGCTATCAGTTTACATTAATATGCCAGGCTGCACAAATCACAGCTGAAGCCTCTGATTCATCATCTATCTTGGAGTGAGATGCCCTTGTTACAACCCCCACTCCTGCACTGGGGAGTAGTTGTGGTAGGGAGAAGGTAATCTGTTTAGCTGCAGCTCTGCATTAGGGAAAGTGAATCAGAGCCTACAGATTCTTCCACATGTTTTCAGTGTGTGCTCTCCCTTTTCAGTCATAAACTGCACCAAGTCTACAAATGGATGCAGATATCTGCCTACCCTCATTCCCCTTTCCCTGTCCCCCAAAATGAAAGTATTTATTCTAAAGCTTTTTGTGTACTGTATATTTGGCTGGAGAAAAAAATGTGGCTGGACACATAAAATAAACCATAGAAATAATAAAAAAAAAGTTTTGTTTCTATATATTTGACAGTCTGAGCACGTAGGTATTTCTTGCAGTAATAAGAGGTGGAAAAATCTTAGGTCAAGGTGACGTTTAAATTGGAAGGTGTCCCTTAGATCTCTCCCCCTTAGAGGACAATTTTACACATTTGAAGAGCTATTAAATCCCATCGAAATCCTCATGGATTGTGACCAGTGGAGAAGGCCATGGATGTACAGCTTCTTGTAGGACTGGCATTTTCATTTGGAAATGCATCTGGACAGGCAATTTAGATCAGTGTTTTCTATTGGAATGGAATAGGAATAGCTTGATTATTAGCAAATGGCAGGACAGGCTAATATTTTGACTTCAAACTCATAAACTTTATGGCAAATAGTGTATCTTTAGCGCTGGGCCTGAAAACATCATTATTTTGCTCTTAGTTCAGACTGATGGAAAACTACAGAAGAAAAACACTAGTGAAAATGTGAATGCAGTGTTAGACAGAAAGATGAGTTTTCAGTTAAAATCACATGTTTGCAGAAAATACCCAGACTTTTGTAATTTTTTTTTTTTCATCATCAAAATATTGAGTGCTTGGACAAATGCAAAAACTCTCTCCATTTATCTCTGAAAACTGTTCCTTCTCCTACCCTCCTTTCCCCAGCAGAAAAGCCCCACATTTTTCCAAGCATGGAACCTAGTTTTCTAACCAAACTCTCTAATAAATCAAAAATTTTTACTACTACACTTTGCAAATGTGTAAACAGCAGTGTGAAGTAATGAAGATAGGGGCTGAGGGACTTTTGTGTACTCTGATTTTCCAAACCCATTATCCTCCATGGTTGTAGCGTTTTATTCTGTATACTCCTTACATTATTCTGTATATTCTGTATACCTCTTTTTGCTACTCTGCAAACATCGAAAATACTTGAAGACAAAATTCATAACAACAGTAGATTGGAACTACTGCCAGGTTTTAAAAACCATTGTTTAATTGAAAAGTTATAACGTAAAAGCAAGTACATGAATTGTTGAAATTGTCTGCATGAAACATTTATAGTGAAAAGCCCTGTTCCATAAAGATAGATGGAAGGACATCTCTTATATGCAAAAATAAAACAGTTTATTTGTCTGCAAAGCTGGCATCTTGTAAGCTTGCCTCTGGAGAACAAACTGGAACACACAGCTGCAGAAAAATGCAAACCCTACTTGCTGAAGCATTCCTGCATCCACGAGTGACCTATGGGAGGGGATGGGGAGCCAAAGGTGGCACTGAAATGTAATGAATTAACCTGCCTCCTCCCATGTGAAGAAGTGTAAATAAAAATCAAAGGGATCTTTATCCCACTGACAATATGGTATGCAAGGTCACATGGCCTAATATTTTAAGAGGATTAGAGCTAAATCTCCACAAACTTTGAAACGGCCCAACCAAGCCTGTGAGCTTTTCAATTTAAATGGGTGCACAGCATGACTTCTACGATCAGCTGGAATTTGGCAGGAAGAGATATAGTGAAGTGGACTCTGAAACAATTCAGTCCTGCAGTGATAGATTTTACAGGGAATCTATTAATTTGTAGCTATGCAGGAGGTGGAAACAAAGCAGGTCACCAAAAGAGCTCAATACTTAATTGTGTACAAAATTAATTGTGAAAATAGGGGGAAAAAATCCTTTTTATTTATTATTCGCCAAATCAGGAGCACCATTTCTGTAGTTGTGTTTCATTTCTAGGAGAACTGCAAGGACCACAGTCTAGCTGAAGCATCACGAACCACTTAAACAGCACTTCCATCAATCTGAAAAACCATAGTTCCCTGAAAACACGCAAAACATGCAGGAGAAAGCCCTTTTCTGGATAGTGAAGAACAGCCTTTCACCAAAATGTCTCTATTTGAGTCTCAGACATTATCACATGCAAGATGCATGCAGAGTAAATCTATTCAGCAGATGGGGAAAATTGCTAATTGTCCAGCAGAATCCAGCCACCAGCTGGCAAGCAGCTACCATCACATGAACAAGAAGCAATCCCAATAACCGCACATAAAAATAGCATAACAACATGCATTCAACCTGAACCATCAATTGTTGTTAGGGGCACAGCTGACAAAAGAAACAAAAAATACATCTGCTCAGGAAGCAAAGTGTGTGAATTCGTGTGCTTGTGTTTCAGGAGCACTGGAAAATATTTCCGTGCTAAAAGCAGTGATAGTAAAGCAGCTGGGGAGCTCCATTCCCCGTAATGCTAATGGTTGCTCTTTGGAGTTCAGACTTGATCCTCCACATATGGAGAGATGTAAACATTTGCTTCCCAGAGCAGTGCTCTTCATATACTTGTGCCTGGGCAGTACCTGCAATTACCCAGGAACAGGACTGCTGCTGCTTGGCCAGAAAGATTGGAAATATCCAACAGTTTTAGTGGGAGCATGGATTTTACTAGACCTCAATGTATTATTTAAAATAATAATAATAATAAATTTAAATTATTTGTGGAAAATAAGCAGCTGATGAGCTCTGTTTAGCTCTATACCTGTCATCCCTTGTTGCAGAAGTGCTGATGCGGAGATTCAGCTTTCCCTTTTCTTTGCCACAAACAATGTTTTTTTTACAGCTCTGTCATGTCCACTTTCTTCTAGTCTTCCTGTTGCTTCTACTAAATGAAGTCGTGAGTTAGCCCAAAGGCCCTTGGGTGAAATGGAAAACTCTGTGGTAGAGACAATGAATTTTTCAGTAGAAAACATAAAGAGTTTTTAACCAACCACAAGACCTGCTCGGAAGACAATGTTCAGCGCATGTGGACTTAGACTCTCTCAGTAACCTTTAAGAAAACAAAAAAGATCTGCTTCAAAGGTTTTTGTTGTTGTTGTTGTTGTTTTTTAAATGCTCAGTGCCAGTGCGTTCCCAGATGCTTCCCCTGAAAAACACATACAAGACAGCAAGACTGGGAACTGGACTGTAGGCTCAGAGTTCTCCAGCTGCAGTTCATTATATCAGACTCTCCCCCATACACCTGTGTGTCCCTGAGAGGTCAAAACAGAATTCGTTTGGTTTAGTTTTTTTAAGTTAAAAAAAAAAAAAAAAAGCACTCAGGAAAACTGCATTTTTAGAAGGCAATAAGTAAGCAAGATTCTACATAATAACCCAGTTTTAAGCACCTATCTGAAGATCTTAATTAGCCCATTCTACTGTTAATTTCACATATCCCCTCATTGCCTTCAGTATCTTTCTGGAACAATTTACAGGCAACTGAATCTATGTTTAAACCCGTATCCATCTAGGCAGGATATGATTATGATTATTTATGATTAGTTCTTCAAGCATTCCCACTTGATCAGCATATGAACACTGAGAAGTTAACTCCCTGCGTACTTGCCCCTAAGTAAGCCCAAGCACCCTACAAAAATAACAAACAGTTCAACAAACCATTTCTGTGTTGTTTTTTTTTGTTTGTTTGTTTGTTTGTTTGTTTCTGATATATTTTTCTGATATATTTCTGATATTTTTTTCAGATTTTTACAGAACATTCTCAACTATGCTTTTATTTGGAAGATCATTACTATCTTATTCTTAGATATTCCTGGGTCCTCTTGGCAACAGTCTAGACCCCTGTGGTATGGTCAGAACAGGTTTGGTTTATTCTTCTGCTCCAGCTGCGGTGACCACGTGCAGGTATACACAGGCTGCTTACTGGATTTTGCACATTATTATTCCTTTTCCCATTTTTGATCCTTTCTTCTGCCACCCTCATACATCCCTTTGACCACACCATCCCTTTGACCACACCACCACAGTCTCCTCACAAATAAATAACTGCTCTTTTCTTTCTTTTTTTTTTTTTTTTTCTTCCCCATGGGTGCCAGTTTTACTACATCTGCCCCCAAATAAAGTATTACTGATACGGTGACTGAGGTACTGCTGTCCTTGCAGGACTGCTGCAGGAGAAGTCCTCAGCACTCCCATTACCTGCGAAGCATGGCCACTTCTCACACAACTCTCTCTTAGCCACCTGTGAAATCCAACTGTCCCTCATAGCTCTGTCTCTAACTTTTGTCGGCTCCTTACACAGCTGCCTGTCACATCCATCAATTTCTCATGTTATGTCTTGTACTTTTCCCCTGAACACTCCGGTCCATTGGCTCAGCTGCAGCATGGGTCCCAGGCATCATTTGTCTGCAGCCTCAAAAATCAGGAGAGGAGATTCCAACACCTAAGCAAGCTATTTGTCTCTCCCAGAATGAAGCATCCTTTTGTACACAAAAGATACTGTAAACTCGTGTTCAGCATTTCCTGACCAGTCCTTCCCCAAAGGCCATTCTTAAGGCATGCTGTGGTATGGTGCAGCACATTTGGAAGTCTATATTCAAATTAGATATTTTCCTTTACCTAGTGCTTGAGTACTTTTCTGGCCTCTGGCTTATAGCTCCTTTTTCTGGGCCATAACTGAGAAAATACACTGCACTCTTTGGCAGAGTTACTTTCTGCCAACAAGCTTAACAGCAATGTGCTTGTGTGAAATGGGTCACGTGAAAATAAGAGGTCTTTCATATCTTGAACATTGCATACCTATGGAGCAGTCTGTCTGAAGGTCAGCTGCTCAATGAAACAAGTATAAAATGAAGTCCCACATTACAGATAAGCCAATTGAACAGATTCTCAAAATAAAGTCCCTGCTGTTCTTCTCTGCTTCCCTACAGTCTCTCCTCCTTGCATCAGCTTTGCTGTCCATCTGACCCCACATCAGGCTGTCGCAAGTGGGAAATTGCAGCAAGAAGCTCTTTAATAGTATAGGTAGCAATTCACTAATGCAAGCTTAGTTGAGGCTCAGTTCATTTTTGACTTAAATCACAGTTGGAGACGCCTCTTCACAGTAAATGCAATCTGGAAGATGCAGACTTCTGCACCCACTCTGGCAGTCAGTGTGCAAAGCCAGAGGAAACACCACCTGTCCTAAGTGTGGAAGACCTCTCTCACCAAATGGACACTTCCACAAAACTCAGTTCTTCATGTGTGGCCACCGCTGCTAGATGACTTCTCTTTGTGGAAAACAGATGTGGCATTTTGTCTCTCAGCTGGTTTTTGCTTTTCCATAAGTAAGGACAAAAGTTCCACCTTTCCAAAAAAAAAAAAAAAAAAAACCTGGCTGCCTCCTAGATTTGTCTGGATAGTCACCTCAAAAATGAATGCACTGAGGGGAAAAATATAGTCATTTCTGAAGGGACCTGATATATATGTTTATTTTAGAACTATATATATATTTGTTGGACAGCACAACAAAATAACATCTAAAGGAAGCCAATATATTTTCAACATTGAAAAGGCACAATACTTCATACTAAAATTACAATATATTGAATTTGCTGCCATTGGCTTTTTCATTCATAACCATTTGAAGCACTGTCTTCTGCTGTGGATGTCCAGACGGTATCTTTTATAGAGCAGAAAACATTTTGTCTTGTAAATTTACATGATATCAACATAATCCTACCTAACAAAATGCAAGGGGAGGAAAATAAAAGCTGTGAAATTAGCTTTTCTGGTATCAGAACTGCATTATGGGTAGCAATTAGAAAATGCCTGCATTAACCATGAACCAAGTGAGCAGATTTAGCGCATCACAGTAATTAATGAGTCTGCATGTAAAAGATGATAGCAACTCTTTCCTTGACACTACCTCCTTGTTGGCAGCACAGCAAATGCAATTTAAGTTATTGAGGCCACAGAGACAGTTCTCCCTGAAATGTGGAGGGAGATGAATGCAGGTGCCATGTTCCTTAATGCAAGGGCTGCGACAGGACCCTCTGCCCTAACTTGCTCTGACTTCCTTCAGCTTGACCTCTCTTGTCAAGGGGATCCTAGATACAGATCCTGTATGTTTTATGTGCTATATTCCAAGCAAGATATCTTATGTATGATGAAATTCCTTTCATGCCATGGTTCTCCCTTCCTATCATCTTAATGGCATTTCTGGGTAAGTTCTTTCTCTACTGAAAATAAATAAATAAATAAATTAATAATAATAATAATAATAATAATAATAATAATAATAATAATAATAATAATAATAATAATAATAATAATAATGTTGGAAGTGAACTAGCAAAAGGAATGAAAACAGAAAGCTGAAAAATAAGACAAAGCACAGCTCGCCTTTGTGTCATCAGGATTCCCATGCTGGTTTATTTCCAGCCAATATTGAAGCTCCCCAGGCCACATTCACATGCTAGAGATAGTCTGCTGGGAATAAACAGCCCATCTCCTCACTGAGAAGCTGCCACAGGGCCCAGAAAACAATCAAGCACAAGAGAGTGGGATAAAGTGATGAGAAGAGGGTAGTGATCGCAGCATTAATAGAAACACTGAAACAAGAGAAAACAGAGGAGTCTGGAGCATCATCACCCCTTCTGGAAGGAACCCAAAGGGAGAGGGCTAACAATGCCCAAGGGAAAAGCCTCTGCTTGGATGCTCAGCACAGGCTGGGGCATGAGGTAGGTCCCTGACACAAAGCAACTGCCTTTCAAGTTACTTTTCTCTAATCAAGCAATTGGCCCACTTTCTTGGTAGGAAGAAGAAGCTGAGGAGTGCCAAAAAGGGCTAGTACAGCGAAAATGAAAGCAGAAATTAAACAGCCAGAAGTCCATGACTTAATGTGTTGAAAAAAAAAAAAAGAAAAAAAAAAAAAAAGAATACAATCCTGGTTGTTATCTCCCATCAAAGATACAAATGTCCAGGGAATAAGAAAATTTCATCATATCAGTGCCCAGGTCTTGTTACAAAGAGGAGGTACAAGGTCAAAAGTCTGCCTGAAGAGTGGTGAGTGGAACACTGCTCTGAATAGAAATATGTAAGTATATTTAAGAATTAAGATTCATTAAAGGAAGTTTCTCCTTTTTCTTCTTGTTCTGTTATCTCCAATGTCACTGTAGTTCTGTTGTGAGAGGATGTGTTTCTAAGGGCCTTTTTCCACAGGGATTCTCTTTCTTTCTCAATGTGGCCTTTTCTCATTAATCACTCCCAGCCTCTCCTCTCTGTCCTCTAAGTGTCTTGCTCCAACTGATTGCCTTCTCCCTTCTCAAACAGTGGATCCCTCAGCTCACGCTGCGTTCACACCTTTCCCCATCTCCTGCAGCCTGCACAACTATGCCCTGCCGCTCCAATCACTCAAATCCTTCACACCCACAGCAGTCGTCTTTCTTCGGGGCGACACCCAACCGCACCGTGCAGAACTGTGAAATCCAGGAATTAAACACGATATTCTGCAAGCAAGAGATTAGAGGAGGACTGGATGTTCATCCCAAATAGGACTGATCGCAGTAATGTACCGTTCAAACAAGGAAAGGTGACGGCAGGGATGTGTGCACTAAACATATTGTCATGGGGATTGGAGCCCCCCTTTTTAAAAGCCTTAGTACTCAAGAACAGTTGAGTAGCTTTCTTCGCCTCTGACAGAGTCTGCTGCTTGTCTGCCAGCTGTCATATTGTCCCTATCTGCTTTTGGGAGCTTTTATACTTGGAGCTCATAAGATATACTTCTGAGGAGCGCTCTTTGCCTTTATAACGAGACAGATTATACTATGCTGCAGATATTTTCAGACATGTTCTCAAAGAAGAAATAAATCCAACACTCCAGAGAGAAGCTTCACCTTCAAACTGAAGCTGGATATCTTTTTGCCAGAATTTTGTAGTGCAGTTCTGCAGCAAAGTATTTTCTGGTCAGTCTTTAACAGTTGATTTTGTGTCCATAACTATGAGAGGGGTGTATGTGTTTTGCTTAAGAAAAGAAAAATACTTTAGCAGTTTCCCTTGTCTCTGGTACCCAAATACTTTATTTATACTGAACATATACCACTAGTGTAGCGTGATATGTTTGTGAGAGGCCCTGGTATGACAGAATCTCATCACCAAAATATACAACCCATGTGTTGTTACAAGCCATGAAACAAATTGTGCACTAAAACTGTGCTCTTACCAAAGCCAGTGGAGGGATGAAACTGTTAAAGTATTTGCTATCCAGTAGCTACAGTGGGGCAACTATACCTATTTTTAACACCTCCACGCTTGAAAGATAGCTAGGGGAAATAAATAAATAAAATAATAAATAAATATACATATAATTGTAAATAAGGACCAATTATATCAGTTTAAAAACTTACACAAGCAACAGCTCTCACTTAACCACATCTCACATAAAAAGGAAGCTCATCCAAAAGTTGGTCCCAGACTTTTACTCTGTACAGATTGCAGAAAGCACAAACAAAGCTACTGAGGCCTACAAAGGAGAACCACATCAAATCATGTGTCCACCCACTCCTCCAAGCAGCTCCATAGGCAAAGCCTAACCAGTGCTGTATTGACTTGCCATAAGAAAAATCATGAAGACTACAACCACACAGCAGGAGAAGGGGAATAAGAGTGTCTCCAGCTTCCCCTTACACCAAAAACACTCCCCAGGCCAGGCTCAAGTTAGAAATGAAAGAAACAATAGCAAGAAAAGTACCGTTTTACAATTATTTATGACTGTGGTGAGAAGAAAAGCAGAGTTATGATGCTACTTGTGCTATTAAATAATTCCCTAAAGCATATCTATTCTATTCTCACAATCAGGAACCCCAAAAGCTCCTTTCCCTGCCATTTGCCTTGTTCTCTGAGTAAGCAGTCACACTTGCCTGGGAAATCTTTTTTTTTTTTTTTTCAACAGAAGAGGCAGAATATTACCCTTAAAATGCTCTGTTTGTTGAGGTGCTCTTGCAAGATGTAGGCATATGAAGTCACTGACTCTTCAGAAGGGCAGTGCACAGGGACATCTGATCTCTTGTGTGGATGCAGTCACCACTATGCAATCGTATAATACTGAGGGGGCACTCAAAAACTCAATGCTTTTTAGAATATTTTGCTAGAGTCACTAATGGCAAATGTGAAGAGCAGGTCCATCAAGGAAGTGGCCACAAAACTCCCACATTCATAGTTCTGAACAAATTTAGGTGGGAGATAACTGCTGAAGTACTTTTGCAATGACAGTATGGCAGAAGCTCTAGGAGAGAACAGCAAACTTCATCACTGCAGTCATATTTGAGTTCTCAAATTCCCAGGTCCCAGAGCACTTTCCTAGCAGCAAGTGCCTTCCAATCACAGAAATACACTGGGAATCATCTGGAAGAACTGATTTGTCTGGACAATCAGGGAGCTTTATCCTGAGGGTAAGATCCAGCATGTTAGTTGGGAATATGGCACTGGCGAACTTTACACAAGAAAACCTAACTACCTTCAATTTTTCAATTGCAGAATGGGACAGACTTTAGACAGATTTTTTTTTTTCTTTTCTAGTCTTAGAAACAAGTCTTTCTGTGGACTTGTGTTTTTGTCATGTAGCTATCTGGTCCTGTATAAAAGAGGGTATTTCTGACATTCCTTCATCCCTTCCAGTGCCTTGGACAGTGTCCAAAGACAGGTCACAAGTCTTGTCAAACCTTACCTCACACTTGCCCAGGCAGACCCTTCTGGCCAGATGGTGTGGACAGGCAGACAGCTGGGTCTTCACCTTCTAAAAGGAAGCAGTAGACTTTTAATACCTGGCAGACCATTTGCTTGGGCTCAATTCTTTGCTCTGCTGTACGGTTTTATAACTTTGAAGCTTTTTGTAGACCTAAATGAAAAGGAATGTAAATGAAGCTGCTGTAGTCCCACTGCTGTGCGCTGGAAAGGTGTAATGCACCTGAAAAGCAACTGAACAGCTCAGGATAAGCTGACAAAGGGTCCACAATCTAGCCAGATAGTAGTTGAAGCTCTTGCTTTGATTTTCTGGGCACTTGATGGGATAGGCCCCAAGCCATCTGAAAAGATACTCAAACTACCTGGAATGAGTAAGCCTGTGTTAGCCCACAGTAAAATACAAGATAAAGGGATGGGTAAATATTTCAGCAGTTACACTGCTGTCTGTACCTTTGGTGAGTTAGTTTAAGGCCATCTTACATTTCTTTACATAAGTACAGACCTATCCTGCATTACCAGCAACAACTCATAGTAATTAGCATCCATGTTCATTTTAATTATCTATACATATTTTGAAAGTTTTACCATGGAAACATAGAACCTGCTGGAGAAAGCTCTTTCCACCAGATAGTGCTGATACTCATGAACTACTGGTTTGCAGATGCAAGAAGCTTGAATGTATATATGTATATTTGACATAATTTCATATACACATATATTTATGCCTATATATGATCCATGTAAGGTAATAACCAGCCTGACACACTCTCTCCCTCCAGATAATTTGAGTTTCACTTAACTGAAAAGCACTTGCATAGGGCAGACAGGGGCCAAAGCTCACTCCAAATGTCTTGCTCTTGTGCCACTGACTGCCACAATGATTGTACCTTTTTTTCTCCAAATCAGGTTGTAGAAGACTATTCATAATCAGTTTATTCACATAAGTTTCTGTCTCCTTGCTCAGATTCCAGTCAACTGTGGTACAATTAAAAAGATGAAATAACAGACTTTTCTCTTGACAATGCTAAAATACTAGCTACTGGAAAGGAACACCGTTTTAAAGAAATTCATGACAAAGGCAATGCTGCTGATCTATATCAGCAGAAAGACATATCATGCCAAGTTTTATTTGTGTATGTTTTTGTATTTTTTTTTCTACTGTTTTGTCAAGTACCCTGCAGCACAGTTCAGTGATAGCGGGTAGTATTTGAATGAGAGGGTAGTGGATGTCAAACTGAGTGTACAAAAATGAAAGCATTGGCCTCATCTATGGAAGGTCTGTTCAATTTTAAAAGCTAATTCAATGATACAAGCTTTCATTCAGCTAGTTTGCTGAAAGTATGCAAGCAGACATTTTCTCTTCTTTTTTCCTTTTTTTTTTTTTTTTTTTTTGAATGTCTGGTGCAGGCCCCATGCATCTGTTCACAAGCTATCTCTTTTCTACCATGTAGAAAAAGCTTCTCAACGACCTGAAAAAACAGTTAGGACACCATGCTATTCCAATTACCTGTGAAAGAGTTTTCTTGCTTCCTTTTAGAGCCTAGCAAGCCTTTTTGTCTGCCCCAAGTCTCCTAAGCCTCCTTCAGCTACATTGCCTGAGGACACAGCTTGGTACAGCACCGTGTGGGATGCTTGGCGTTTGCCTCTGATCAGTGCTGGTCCTCTGTGAGCTGGCTGCTGTGCAGTGGGGAGGACGAGGCGGGTGCAAGGCAGAGAGGAGAAATCTGGCTGCTCTGGGATGGAGCCCATCACCTCCTCATTAGTCTTGCTTCCAGCCCGCTGGCCTGCAGAATGACAGTCTGGAGGTCACTGGCTGGTCTGGATCTCCAGCTGGGCTCGTCATGACACCTAGTCAGGAGCTGGTGCTGTCTCGTCCTGTTATAATTGGATCAGTCTTCTGGCTTGTCTGGGCAATGGAGGAGTTCTGTAACATTTTCATGAATATTCTGATACCGTCTGTACTTATTTATCTTGTCACAAGTAAAGTGACTTAGTCACAAAAGAAGAAAGGAAAAAAATAAATCCTTCAGAACCTGCAGGATAAAAATGGCCTCCTTGAATCAATCTTCATCTGACGGTAGTGTAATTATGGATTATTTACCAAGATCCAGTCTCCTACTCAGAGCACTAAAATTGCCAAGGTGCCTGGTGCTAGTAAATTAGATAACACACAGGGTGATTTGTCATTATTACAGATCATTAGTTCTTTTCATGTTTAAACTTGCCCTTTCCAAAGACAGACTTTTTTTGGGTGTCTGGAAGATACAATATGCTTCAATCATGACTCAACTGGTATGTTAATCATTGCACTGCATTGATTCTGCACTCCCCCAGAAAAGAAAACAGCATTAAAAGCTTTATAAAGTGAGAGCAAAGAAAGGAAGACACAAATGAACAAATATGACTTTGCTAATAGAGACAGTGAGGGCAGGAACTTTATCTGCAGCCACAATGTGAAAGTTACTGCTCCTTCAGCTAGTCCTGCGGCTGGCACTGTCCCCATCCTTTGCTTCTTAGGCCTTCAAGTAAAGAGCTCTCTTAATGAGAATGAAATGCTTGGAGGTGTGACAGAAGCCTGAACTGGGCCACTTGGAGTTGATGGCATCCTAAAATCCTTTTCTTCGCAGGTGGGAAAGTGTTACTGTGCTGCCCTCTAACGATCACAGCCTTGCATGTGCTCACGGATGGCAAGGTTTAAGGTTAAAACTGCTGAATAGGCACAGCACCGTTTTGCCGTCTGCTCTCATTACATGAAATTGGAAAAGCAAGACTTTATGCTACAGTCAGTGTCGCTTTCCCTGTGCAAGCACACTTGTTATTGGTTAGTGAAAGCATGAATTACTGAGCGCTTTGGGGCTGTAATCCAATTTGTGGATATTTCATTTAAAGTGTGCCATGAGTGAATTGTCCCACATTGATGTATTGATAGGCCGTAGGCTGATATTGTCACTGAGAAGTAAAATAAGGCAACTCAGCATGACTGGAAAAGATAGGGGAACTTTACTTGAAGGAAATTGTGATGTGACATGTTGGGTTCCTGTTCCTTTAAATTTTAGACCGTACAAATATGATGCTTCCTGGTCTGTTATAGCTTGCAGAACCATTTCACAGGATCACTTAAATCTTTTTCAGGAGCTTCCCTGCCCTCAGTTTCTTATTGTTCTCCTTCTGCATCACCTAAAACCCTGTCAAAACTTAAAACCGCTCTCCTAATCCAAGATTGACCGCCTGAGCTTTGGGCTTCTGTACATCCTGTTTTGCACTTAAATAGGCACCAGCAGCTCCCCCCTCTCTCTTCTTCCCGGTAAAGAGGTGCAGAAGGGGGTGTATGTGCTCAGCAGCGTGCAACCTGCTTGACCTTGGAGCTTGGGAGCTGCGGCAGGAGCTGCACAACTGCTGCCAGGCTGGGGGAGGAAGAAGAGGAGGGAGGGGAGGGCTGCAGTGGAGGAAACATGTCCATGGAAACCCAGGGCTGGGGTCTAAATGGGCTTATCAAGCTACATAAATATTAATCGCGTCGTTTAAGCCGACATTCTGCCCCATCTGCAGAGCTTCACTGTAAGAGGTTTCTCTAATAGGGCATGATGTCTCCAAGCTCCTTTTATTAATAATTAAAATGTATCTCGAATTACCACCCAGTTCATGGAAGATAACGCTGTGTCGGCAGTGTCAGTCGGGGAGATCCCAGTGCATAATGCCGAGGTGAAGGGGTTAGGTATGCAGCCTCCTGCCTTTCTCTTCATTATTTACATTTCAGTGCTTCCTAAAAGCCGTGAGATCATGCCCTTCATGTGCTAGGCTCCTACTCTCTACCTCTTTTCCTCATCTGTAAAATGATAATGTGTTCACTTGTCAAGCACTTTGAGGCCTACCAATGGAAAGCATCGTGTACGAGCTGGCCTGAAAAAGGATGTGTATGCACAAAAGCTTGTTTGTCAGAATATACCAGCAGGGTTATTCTATGCCAGTACTGATAAATCTTCTCTGTTTCCTTAGTCTATCACAGGCAAGCTCTCTCCAGACACATATTAAGAGGTGGTTCTGGAAAAAGAAAATAGATATTTAGGAATGATGAGTGCCCTTCTGGCAAGGAGGGGCAGACGACAAACACAGCAGAGTGATTCAGCAGTGCTACAGCCAGGAGAGCTGAAGGGCACCAACGAGAGATGAGTGGTGACAATAGGGGAGTGTCAGTGCTTTGGACCAGCCAGAAGAGTGGAAGGGTAAAGCACTGTCTCATCATCTGCCTTGTGGCACGTGGAGATGTACGTGTGACCTGCCAACAACCCTCCTTCAGGGATCTCAGCTACAGGGAGCAGCAGAAGAGTCATAATTTAAAGGGAAGATGTAATCAATCCAGATACAAAATATTTAAAATGTGAGTTTGTTCTGATTTTCTTCGGAGGCCAATTTCCATCTGGCAACAGGCATTAAAGCCTGCGCAAAGGCAGGTCTGTGGCTACTGGTCTGCCATAGTGATAAAGCGCAGGGAATGAAGTAGAAATAGCACAGGCAGGACTCAGCCCACACAATGCAAACCAGAGCCTTGCACAAAGACATCTCAGATGATGACAATCCAAGCATTAATGTTTACATGTTATAACCCATACTGTAACAAGATTATAAGTTTTGGTCTGGAGGTGTAGCTTGAGCAACCAGGACTGTTGGGTTGTGACATTAGAGGACCCTAGGCTCAGGGTGACACCCCACTGGACATCTCGGGTGTCCCTGGATCACCCTGTGCTCTGCTTTGGGTCCAGAATGGGCAGAGTAACTGAACTGAACACCTGTGACCGGGTACATCCTTTCAGGTCTCAGGGTTTACATCAGTGCAAGCAGGGCTTACATAAAGCTGTGTTTGAAATCCCTTGCGTCAGAAATCTCTTGTTGTGCCCAAGAGTGGTATAAAAGGCTTTCAGAACTGAGCTCACATTACTTACAAACTAATGTCTTCCACGTTTTTAATTACTATACAGATCTATTTTACATGTGGAAACAAAAAAATGACACCAATGGGAGTCGAAGTATCCAATGAAGATTTGAATGCACTACGAGATTTCTCTAGACATGGAACACTACTTGTTCTCATCTTCTCTAGCCGTAAAATTGCATTAATTCTAAAAGGAACCTGTATGCCACACTTATTAGTCAAGAAATCTGAAAGAAGAAGAAAAAAAGAAAACAAGAGGATACTGATGAAAATGTATAGAAAAAAAAGCATTGTTTATTATTAAAGAGCAGACAGTACAACAAGGCAGTCGCATGAAAGGAGCTGAACCTTTCTATTTCATTTTTGTTAACTATTTGAGCACCCACTGACACCTTCTCTCCTTTCTTTTTGTGCTCCTTTTTGTCATTGTTATCTAATTCCTTGTTCTCAGGATATCTGGTTCACAGGAGGCTCTTAATCTTTTGGTTAGGTGTTGTAATTGTTTGAAAACAAATTAGATTGCTAAACTGAGAGACAAGAGAATTAAGAGACACATCTGAGGTCACACGATAGGTTAATGGCTAATCACAGTTTGAATCCAGGAACTTCTAATTATTAGACTTTTTCTGTAATCGACTGTGTTGTCTTCTGCAACTCTGGAGTGCTATAATATCACTTGGAAATTGATGTAAGGGTTGCATAGGTGAAAATTAAAAATGTGGTCAGGAGACAAAAAATTGAGCTATCAGGAATCACTAACGAGCATCCAACACTGATCACTTCTTAGACAAACAGACTGGACTCTGCAGAGATATTTTTGATACCCCCAGAACAATTAATCAACTCTCAGATGTGGCAAGTGTCAGTAATAATAACTTGCCTGCAAATCACTGAATACTCGGTGAAGATGGTGCTTGTGATAAAATCACTCTGTCTTTTGTTTCCTCTGCAGAATTTGCTGGCACTTACTACCCTGCTGGGAATGTTATGTGGGAGAAATTCTGGAAGAAGGCAGAGTACTGCTCTCCTTCACCTGTCTCCTTCCAATTAAACCTCCATGGATTTACGTCTTAATAAAAAGGCAGTTATACTTTTTTTTTTTTTTTTAATTCCAATTCATCTTTGCTGTTAAAAACCACTGCTCCAAATATAATAGGTATTGTCTGCAATTGCTTAAATTGGGCATAAACATTTATTGCCTCCCCAGCTAATGAAAGCAACCTTGCTGTTCTTAGGAATGAGGAAAATTCCACTCAAGGTCAAGTGACCTGATGTTTTCAGGCAGCCTCATTACCCACATTAGCACTATAGAAGATGAAGCAGAACATCTGGTAGTGCCATAAAAAATGATAGAAATGTATGTATATCTGCTTTAGCTCTCGTGCCAACATTCAGCCTGTGCTCCCATTTTGGGTCAACACTCTGAAGAAGTCACATTGTTTAAGGTTTAGCTCAAAAACATTTTTGGTCTCTGTAATTCCCTATGTCAAAATAAATAAATTAATAAATAACACAGGGACACCAAAATTAACATTCCTTGCTCCTTGTCTGTGCTATTGGATTTCAGGCAGAGATGATTTAGCCAATCTGATATGCATTTCGTCTCATGTGTCTGACATCTGGGAGGTAGTTGTTTATTATAGAGCTGTCAGTATTCCTCTGCTGTCATGTCTGTCACAGAAGTTTGTTCACCACTACAAAAATGAGTTGCAAAACTGGAAAAGGAAAGGATGCTTGGCAGCACGAGAAATTCTGTGCTTCTCCGACGTTACACTCAAATGAGTCGTTGCCCCAGTGGCATTGCAGTATGCCATTCAGTCCTTGGAGGTCATAGAAGGGCAGCAACATCTCACCAAACCCCTGCAGGAGGAATCTCTCTGTCCACAAAAGCTCATTGTAGTTGCACAAGTGGAGTTTACACAGATCTTCAATTTTCTGCCTGACTCCAGCCCTGATGAGAGTAGTTCTGGGTCCATTTTGCATCAGCAGGTTATGATCACACACTGACAGCTGAAAGACTTTGCTTTCTGGCTTTGCTTTCTTCCTGAAGTCTGACACATCTGAGGTATGGAAGGAGAGAAGTGCAAGATCTGGCTTTCCAGCTCGTTGTCATATGGAAACGCTGCTGCTCAGTGTATCTTTAGTACAGAATTTAAGGGAGCTTCCCCTCCCTTCAAAGCAGCGGAGCACTGCAAAAGGGTGGTACAGGGCTAAAAAGTTGCCTGAAAGGCATGTATGGCACAGTCCATCTACACGGTATGACTGCTTTGTATCTCATTAAGCCCTCCTGCTCATTTCAGTACAGTACAAATGACTATACTCAGGATTTGGGAACTCCTGCTGCAGGTGCCACAACAGTCAAAAACTGGATTTTTGTGGTCCAAGGATCCCAGAAACCCAGTCACTCCCCAAAGCTCCAGAACCAAAGATGATGAAAACAAAAGGATATCTGCCAAAGTGATGCTGTAGTGTATGTTGTGTCGGTCTGGACATGTAATGTAGCCAGGAAAACAGAGAAGATCCTGGAGAGAAGTGTCAGACTCCTTCATGAAGCTGGTCCTTTCCCACTCCCACCCATTCCTTCCTGACCTGCATGTTTTCATCTGAACTGCAAAAGAGACAGCAAGGTCATCCTCCAGTGAACATTTTTCAGCCTTAGTCATCATTACTGTTGCGGCCAAGGATAATAAAAACAGGCTCTGTGCACTCCTGGTGCACAACAGAGCATAGGAACAACACTGTGTTTAACAGGAGACAAGGCTGCTCGTTCCAAGCTAGCCTTAGAGGAGTTTCATGCAAAGATGTGAAACTGAGATAATCAAAACCCACCACCTCACTCAGTATGCTGTATTGCCTTAGTACACTTCCCTGCCTGTATTTTAAAGTGCTCGCAATTCAGAGTAATTTAAAACCTCATCAGAACTCACTTGAGGGTTGGGGTTTAGAACCTCAGTCAATTAAGTCCATGTAGATGAGTAATAGGAGTAAAACTCACGGTTTTCAGCGCAGAAAAAGAAAGGAAAAAGAGGGGAAAAAAAAAAAAAAAAAAAAAAAAAACTAGCCTAGCTATTCAAAAGCAATTATATTTTTAGTTACATAGAGAGACATTTTCAGACTACTAATTGCTCCAAATCTGTCTGCTAAAGAGTCATTACATTCCATTTTAACCCCTCTCTGACACCAGGAACTAATGTTGTAATTGAACTGTGTCACTAGTGATCTCAGTTCAAAATCATTAGTAAAGTTTTTTTTTTGTGTGTGTGTGTGTGTGTGTGTGTGTGTTGTGTTTTTTTTTTGTTTTTTTTTTTTTCATATTTGATCTAACATCACTATTCATTGTCTACAGGTGGGGGGTCAGATTTGCTGGTAACACATGTGGGTACAACACCACTGAGGCTGGTGATGTTGTGTCCAACTAGGCCTGCAATGAGGTTGGCCCTACGTGCTACAAGCCACAATTAACCAATATATTTCCATTGCAGATTGTGTCCCGTTCACCCAGCAACATCCTTTTATGCCCATGACAATGAAGTAGAATAAAACTCAGTAATATCATGCTATTGAGTCCTCCCTAGCTGTTCTATAACATAACGTCATAACCCCTCGCATGATTCTGATTTCAAATGTGGACTAGAAAGGAATGATTCATTTAAATAATTTTGGCTGTAGTGTGCTCTCAGAATTGTAACACTTCTTGATATTACTGTGTGCATGTAAATAAAACTGGGATCACCTCCTTTCTCTACATATACAATCTGAAGAATGAAAAAGCCTGAGTCAGAACATCACAATAAAAGTATTAATAAGGTACATGTAGTTTCCATATCAAATTAAAATACAGGTTTTGTCTTTCTCATATAAAAAAGAAACAGTAAACATAGAGGATGTTGCTAAAGGCAGGCTTAGAAAGCGATATTTAACCATACAGCATAATAGTTATTGGCAAGTGATAATGTGAGTCCTGTAGCAATTCTGTAATTAAGATTCTACCCACATTTCTACTTTAAACCCTGCCATAAAAATATGCTTTGAACTGTAATTTGGCAGAGGTCTTAGCACAGCAGTATTTTTTTGTTGTTGTTGTTGTTTTATTTTTTAATTCCAAAAAATCATTCAGCCATTTTACAGCAGAGAAAGATAAAGAGCAAGCTGGAAGTTTCCAAGCTCTCTGTTATGATCTTGCACAATTCATCTGAGCCCAAGATTAATGCTCACAAAAGCAATAACTCAATCTCATTCTCATGGCATGAGACAGCTCAGAGCCCAGCATTTAGCCAGCAGGTAGTGGAAGAGCTTGCTCTTGCCAGTGTCTATCAAAGCAGTTGATTCATAACCTGCCTTACCACTCTGAGCACCTGTTGGCCAGATAGATGCAGTTATTGATGGCCTACCACTGCTTGTTCTCCCCGTTGATGGAGCTTACACCATTTAGTTGTGTTAGCACATGCTGCAGAGCTCTTGTCAGCACAACTTACTGCGCTGAGCACTATCATGCAACTGACCTTTACAGGACCATCAGCTGGCTCGTACCTCATTAGCTCAAAGGACAGGAGAAAGCAGTAGTGACCATCTGCATATGACTATGCAGACAGCACCTGAGGAGAAGCTGCTTTCTGGGACACAGTGGCCCGTGAGCTGTTAGAAGGGTTACACTGAGACAAATAGCCACATTTCCATTTTTACCGACCTCATATTGAAACCAGGCTCTCTGGGGACAAAAAAATGAGCTTGTATCTGGGCCAAGATCATGGTAAACTAGGTCACCACCATGACTCTGTCACATGAGTCAGCTCAGCTCTCGGGGGAAGAGCAAATGCCTTGTGGCAGGAGCCACGGCTTCACACAGGCTTCAAACAAAACTGCCAAGAAACAGGCTTGATCAACCTGATCTCCAGCAGCCAGAGGTTGAATGGCTATTTGTGCGCTCTGTGGTACCTTCCTGCTGATGGGAATATCAGTTAGTGAAGACATACAGTGGTATGTGGTGGAGAACCGATCCTGGATAAAACTAACCCAGAAAGAGAGGGAGAGGTGGGTTAGTTTTAACCTTCTTGTGACTAGAGTGACCAGAGCATGGGAGCTGTGGGTCAGTAGTATTACTGCTGCTAAAGGCAATTTAAAGTGTATAGGAAAATATAGCTTTAAAATTCAAGCACAGAGACTAAATGACAACCAGAATCTCTCCCAAACACTGTGAAAATCCCATGTCTGTTTTGAGAATCCAGTTTTTGAGCCAAGTTTTTATACTTCTGAGGAAATAATAGTGTTAGAAACAACTAACATCCTGACCCTTTGGAGTAGCTCAACATACATGTATGCTTCTTTCTCTGAAGCTTAATAAGAGAGTTTTTACATCATTATTGCACCATTTTATCTAAATTTACATCAATATTATTATTATATTCCTACCAAATCGACTATATGATCTATTTCAGTATTCACTTAGCATAATAAAAACTTCAATTTAACTAAAAACAAAATTAAAACAAATTCCCCAAGCACAAAGCCAATTAGCAGACCATAAAGACTACACATCCCAGGTCCTTTTACTTTAGCCAGATGTTAGACTGAGCTTTTCTAAAACACTTTGTGCTGCTTTGGCTTAGCTCCCCAGTCTCAGAGCCTACTCATGAAAATATCCTTGGCCTTTCCATGACAAATGGAGGGAGGCTTTATGAAGTGCTCCTACAAGCACTCCTCTACAGCGTGGCGCAGAACTGCTTCGCCCCCGCTTTCCTCATTCTTCCAAAAGGTAACTTCACTTCAGTGGTAATCGGTGTATCTGGATCATATAGGAGGCAAGACACTAATATAAATGCCGATTATTCTTATTAACTTTTGGTGAATAATCATTATCATTACGTTTCCAAAATTAGGTTCCACATTAATTTCTTCCTGTGGTGCCCTTTATATTAAACCATGGAGGTTTAATCTGCAACTACAATTTTTCTTGCTTCTGTGGGATTATTTTATTGCTTTAATGTTCCTCTAATAGATGGTATTTTGGGCATGTGAAATGATGACTGTGTATTGCAAACCAATTAGGTTTTATTTAAAAACAAACAAACAAACAAACAAACAAAAAAACTTGTGATTGGCAATGGAAAGATATAAAGTACTGAGAAATGCTTGAATTTCTTGATCCTGTCTCAGAAACTGTGCTGTTTAGCCGATCTGCTAAACCATTGGAACAGTTTTATTTTTAGACTGCATGGCTCCTGTGCTAACATTTTCCTTTGCTCCACAGAACTAATTATCATCCCGTACATTATTGTGCATACCTTCAGTTGAAATCAGAAGTTAGATTTATTCAGTGATTCTTTCTAAAGCAACATGAGATGCATGCCCTCAAACTAATTTTATCCTGTGGAAAATTTCATTTTACCTACCATCATATTTTAAAGAGTTAATTTCCATTTTGACTGTGTTTTATTAATAGGCCACTAGAAGCTTATAAACACTTCAAGGCTTTTAAGACTGTGTTTTTGAGAAAATGATTAATTATGCAGTGTTATGGATTATGATGCCCTCCTTTTCTGTGGTTTCCGGACTTCTTGCTTGTTGTCATGTAGCTCCAACAGTCTGATGAACACAAGAATATTTTTCCACTATTTGTTCTAAAAGAAAGTATGGTTCTTTATAAAGGATGTATTGCCAATTGAGAATCTGCCACTCACACAGTTACGCTGTCCTGTAGTGCATATCATATACAACTACTTAACACTTTTGAAGACCAGTTTAGTATTTGTGCAAAACCCCAGACTATGAGCAGACTAGGAGATGGACAAGCTTAAAGCTAGCAGAGACAATGGCAGTCATCAAGACTGATTTCCCACTCAATACAGACCATATACTTTCCATCACTAATTCTTCCAAAAGAGAGAATTATTGTTCCTGGAACACCAGAGCTATTTGATCTATGAGACAGCAAAGGGACAGTGTCACCTTCTACTGTATTGCCTCAGTTTTTGATGAAAAAATGTCTGAATAGTTTCTTTACAAAAGTAATTCTTGGATTCTTTATGGATTGTGTGAAGTGGAGCCGAGTAAATCTTGAAACAAGGATCTCTACTGGAGAGTATCAATTTCATTTCTTAATTAATATAGACAGTGTGTCCCAGGCCTCCCTCCTAACATAGAAGTACTTTTTCTACTGTCTTCCTTAGAATATCACAGTGAATGACTTTATTCCCAGGAATATTAGTGCTTTTCTCAATACACAGACACTGCAGAGAGATTGCACTTATGAATTAATCACTTCAGAAACCTGATCTAGCAGGTCTAGTTTACTCTGCTTGGAGGTCACCCCCACATTACAATGGAAGGAGTTTTCAAAAGCAGACAGTGACCAACTGATATGGCAAGAATTCTGTCCCAATATTGTCTCTCTGTAAGGTGGCCTGATGGCCAAGTGTATTCAGGAGCAATGGGGCTGCTTTGTTATGAGGCATGAACAGCAGGTTGTGATGATCCTGAAGAATTACATTGTGACCTGGCCTGTCCATCCAAGTAGGAAAGCATGGTGGGGAGGTAGGGAAACTTTTTGTTCCCCCAGGGGTTTGTCTTTTTACAGGAGACCAAGTATCAGAAAATGATGAACTTCCCAGGAACCAGCAATCTATGACTTGTGCAGTAAACAGGTGATCATTCCTCTTGTCCCTAATAAAACAGCAAGCCCACTGAGCTTGCAGGGACAAGAAAACAGATCAGCCTAGAAGGCAAAAATGACCTATCTCCTCACTAGTCAGGGAGTGGGGGTGAAAGGGGCTGCTGTGACCTACAGCTTGGTGTGCGCTCTGAATGCACAGCTGGAAAGACATGCAAAGCCTTTCCTCAAGGCACAATGGGAGATGGCAATTTCTATCTGCCATGAACAGTTAGCATGGAAACAAACTGTTTACTTATTTCGCTGGCTAAAATATAGTAGTTATTTTCCCATAGCTAAAATGTAGCAGTTACGCCCACCATCACTTCTCTGTTAGGATCTGATATAACAATTTATAATTATGCTTTACCTTTTCTTTGTGATTTCCACCCTTAAATTTTGGAGTACTTCATGCACATTGATGAAGTCTGCTTTGCATGAAGCCTGTGAAACCTTATCAACTCCGTGTTACAGAAGGAAGGGGCAAAGAATGCTGATCAAAAGACTGCAGACATGTATCATTTACCTACACCTAGGTGGACAGGAGAAGCTCCTGCAGCCCACCCAGTGCCCAGGGCTAATCATCACTCTCCCAGCAGAAGCTCCACTCCTCCAGGCTGCCTCTGCTGCCCAGGGCAGAGCTCCCCAATCCATTTTGGCCTTAACAAGTGGGTCTTGCTTAAGAGGGAGGTGAGTAAATCTCTGCTAACCCAGCTGGATTCAAGTGCATTCACAAAAGCAGCTCAGGCTGGGTTGCCTCTGGCAAGAATGGGTAGCTAGGAGGCAGGGTCTGGCTGGTAACCTTTTCAGCTGGCATTGCTGCAGCTGGAAAAAGGATGTGTGCTCACACAGTGACTTGCCCAGGGTCAGACTGTGGCGTAAACAGACTTACAGTTGCTTAACTTAATAAGCAGAAGATAAGCATGGGGAAGACAGGAGAAAGTTCACAGCAGAAATTCTACAGTGCAGTAAAAAGAGAAGATATAAGAAAAGCCAAAGGGAGCAACAATTTCTTTGTTAGAACAAGGTCCATTTTTCAATATTAAAAGAAAGAAACTTTTCTGTGATTCTTCACTTTTTTCAACAAAGTCTTTATACAAACAACTTCTAGTTTTATGAGGCAGCAACTAAACAATCCTTCTCCAAAACTGTCAGACAGTGATAATTAAAGCCGCTATTCAGGAGACTGGATTTGAGCCACTGCTTGACAGGGAAGAGAGTGTTATGGAATATCCTGCACTCCCTCAGCTTTGCACAGCCTTTCCTTTGCTATGAACTCATGAAAAAATGAAAGTTAAATCACATCAGACAAATGCATAATGAGCTTGTGCTGCAATGTTTAATAAGTTAATCAAGTATGTTAATGATACATATTTACAAGAAAGGGATTTGACTTGAAATCAAGTCAGGAAACAACAAAGGCTGGTAATAAGAACAGCTTTGCATTGACAAAGTCCAGATGAATATGAGATAATTTGGGAATCAAAAAGAGAACACAGAAACTGGTAATAGATGGAGCTATGAAGAAGAGCTGAATTTCACAGCCTATCCAATTACAAAAGTCATTACTGATGGGAATAGCAAAACAACTTGTCTATACAGGATATGAGTAGAATTCAGTGGGCTAAATTGTCTAAATCTGTGCAACATTTCATATTTATTTTTAAAAATTTGCTTGATACTGTGGAATTTGAATCTGAATTCCAAAGTTTTAGAACATCTGGAATGTGTCAGGTTTTTGGTTGGTTCATTAGAAGTAAGACAGTTGGGAGGTTGGGGATTCAGACTTTTCAAACTCTACAACATAAAGCACACTTGGAGTTGCCTAGGTTAAGGTTTCTGTTTTTCTGGTCAATTCTCATTTCTTCAGAAATAAAATGACTGCAGTAGAATCAGCCCACTATAAAAGCCCCAGTTTCAGATAAGAAATGGCACCCTCTCTTTGATCTCCTCAAAACTGTGAGATTCGTGGAGATGGCTGAAAATGAAAGAACAAAGTTCATCCCAAACTGAGGCTTAGCAACATGCCCTTCACTGAAGAGACTTTTGTAATGGATAGAAAACCAATTTTCTTTCTATTTTCTTCCTTTTAGAGAGGAAAATTATTTTCCCTGTCTGTGTTTAGAGTTTAGAGCTTCTAATTTCCAAAGGGGGAGGAGAAAAAAAAAAAAAAAAAAAAAACTAAGCTCCATTGCATATGTGTTTTTGTTTGTTTGTTTGTTTTTTGTTTTTCCCCATGACATAAGCGCAGTGGGCTGATGAAGGGTGAACCTGGAAGTACCACAAGGCACAGTGACCTCCCTTGTTATTGCTGTGCTGCACTGGTACCCCGTCAGCCCCTGTTGATTCAAGGAGGCATGTTCACAGGGTACAGTGTCACCCTGTGTGGATAGCTGGGATCAGAAAGGTGGATAGTTGTGCCAGTCCACAGAGTGTATTTGCCATGAGATACTGACACAGAAATATTGCTTCCAGTTCTGGTGCTAGCTTGAAGTAAGCTCACACAAAGCATCTCTGAGCTCAGCTGTAGACCTATTATACTGTATAACCCATTTATTTGTGTGCATTATGTGCCTTCCCTCCCCATACCTAAAGCGTTTGTAGCCCCTCAGCAACGTGTAATGTTTATTAATGTTTAACGTCAATTTGTCTAGCTCTGGTTGCACCCACTTTGTTCAAAGGCATGCTCCCTGGTGTCAGCTGGAACTGGACTTTAAAGATTTAAAGAATCTACATTATTTTTCTTTAGATATTTTGCCTTATATATTCTAAGTTACTTAGATTGATTCTTAATGGTGGCAATTCAAACAACTCAGTAGTTCTCCACCAGTGAGAATTTTTACATTTATTTATATCTACTTACAGAAATACATGTATTTTAATTTAGAAACATAATTTTATTTAGCAACGCTTGTTGTCTGTAAATATTTATTGACCATCTTGTATGAGCACTTCCCAGAATGTGGGCTGATCTCGAACAGTGTGGTCTTGGTTATTTGATCTTTGCAAATGGCTAACTGAATGATGCAGTCTGTTTCTGCTCATTTATTGGAGGGAAGTGATGTTGCAATCTGGGTAGTAAAGAATTAGAGAGCTCCTTGGATAACCAAAATTATTTATGTGTGTTATTTTCTTTTTTCAAGGTTAACTCTTTAATACAGTGTGAGTGCTGCCTGATATTACATTTCTGAAATTGGACTTTGGTTGTATCAGGGGTCACACTAACAGCTTCTAGCCCTTTATCAGAAAGCTGAACAACTCACTGAAGGACAGAAGATGGTGTGACAGAGGTTAATAATGCTTTTCTCTTGTAAACTTCATAACCTAAATAAATTAAAACCACTTGGAGCTCTAAATGATGACTTCTTAACTCATCATGTCTCATTGTGAGTGGCTTTCAAATGATGGCTTCATAAAATCCCACCTAAGCCCAACAGCCAGTAGGATAAATCGTGTGATGTCCCTGAAAGGGTATGGCTAGGCTCCTTTGATGGCCTCAGACCCAGGCAGTGGGGGAGGCTGCGAGCTACTGTCTGTACAAAGGAACAGAAGGTTTCCTAGTGCTGCTTCCCTCTTCTTTTGTTTCTTTTCCATTCTTATCTCAAGGGCTACTTTCGCTTGGCCTTTCTGACAGTTGCACTTTTGCCTCCCAGTTCCTCTCTCATCAGTCCCACTTTTGTTCCACTTTTAAAGTGAAATACATAGATGAGGTGGCAAGAAGCTGTTTTACGGTCTTCAGTGAACATTTTTTTTCCTTCAGGGTTAACCTCATTGCACATGTTGAGACTTTCCTGCACTGTCCTTGGCTTCTCTTTTTACTTTCTCTACAATGAAAAGCTTAGCCTCAAACTGCATATTTCTCTCAACCCTTGTAGCAGGAAAAAGGCAGCTGTGCTGCAGCTTTATTTTTTAAATTTCTTACAGCTGTTGGAGAGACTATTTCTTTTCTGCTAGACTGGCTGTCTAAGTCTAGCTAGGAAATAACTGATAATAATAATAATAAAGCAGTGTAGCACAATTGAATGTTTGTGTGAGGCACTTTCTTCATCCTGAGCCTTTTCTCCTCTTCATAGGCTTCTGTTTAGTCCCCGTTATTGTTCACTCAGCATTTTATAATGACAGGCGTATAAACATTATAGAGCCATGCAGCTGGAGCACGCCTGAATGCAAATTACCTCACACAGGAAATTGTGTAATGCATTCAGTACCTGAAAATAAAGACCCAGATAATGAAAATGGAGATAGTTCTGTGGATGTGAGTGGAATCATGCTAATTTACGGCAGCTAAGGATTTGCCTATGCAGATGCCCCAATAAGCAGGTGAAAAACAGTCTGTCCTATTCATAATTGGCACCTTTGTTGGCACTGCCTTCCCAACCCACCAGAATTGGATGCAAATTGCTCCCCTTCCCTCAGGACTGAAATACTGGGGGTTGGGAGATTTGAATTGCACATGGTTTAGGTATAAGGCATTTTTAAGTGCACAGACATGTCGATGCACCACAAAGCTTAAATTTCCACAGGGAGAGAAAGCTCTGCACTCCTGTCCCTTGCCTTGAACTGAAATGTCCTGCAGAGAAATGCCACAGAGTTCAGGGTATAAGGACCAAGGGCAGATCATAGTAATGAAGGGAATACATGCTTTGGCAAGCGGCTGATGCAAGGTAGCTACTGGAGAACGCAAGTCAATGGGCTATGGTGACAGAAACGGAGTCCTTCTCGATAATTCCTTTCTCTGCCTGTCCTGTGCAAAATTTAGAAGGGTTTACTATGTTCTCTGGATACCAAAGGAAAAGAAAAAAAAAAAAAAAAAGACCTAAAATTAATTAGTTTTCAGTATCCTTTCACAGAGCAATCAAGTTTTGCATCAAATAGCCCCCAACAGTTTCTGTTTTAGAAGAGGCAAATGGCAGTAACAAATAAAGTAGCGAGAATTTCTTGGGCTAAAGTTCCCAGATGAAGATTTTGCTTGTATTGAGTGTGTGCTTCAGTTTAATTGCTGCTTTATGAAGAACTCCAGTTAGCTCCCCTATCATACAAGCCTTAAGGAGGGTTTCATGGTGTTTCTTGCATTTCAGCTTCCCTCGTGGAAAATGTTGATCCATCTGCCTGAAGGGCCATTGAGGTTCTAAATCAATGTGAGGAAGGAAAGAGAATACCCAGCATCTTACATCTTGAGTGGCTATTTACACCTCAACAGAAGCCGGCTAAATCAAAATGACGCTCTTTGATACTCTGCACTATGCAAATTGTTCCACAAGGGGTATTACCAGCACAGAATGAGGTCCAGAAACCCACAGGAAAAGACTTGCACAGTAATTAGATGCAAGTTGAGTGAAAGGCTGATGGTAATTCATAGGGCAAAGGGCTAAATGTCTTCATTTTGCAGCATGTGGAGGAACACTAAGGAACAAGACAGTCACTTACAGCAAAACACAGACTTCACAGAAGCCTTTAAAGACATTGTGCAGGCACTTGCAATGAAAGAACCATATAATAGCAGAAGACACCATTCTATCATCACACAAAAAAATCCTCACACCTTTAACATCATATGAGTGGAGATGTCTCTAATTGATAGACATGCATTCTTCTGTACAAAATTGCCCAGTGTAATCTCCCTTGCCTCACCATGACAGCAATAAAACCCTGTTGTATGCAAACTAATGCACATACCAAGTTCTAATGGATGTTGGGAAACATGTTACCTGACAGAATAAGCACAGCTTAACACCCCCCATACTTGTCCCTACTCTAATATAATTTTCATCATTTTTGTGCAAAACCATAAATCGATCCAAAGTCTAAGAAACAGCTTGCATGTAAAGAAAACAGAGCTAAGCTTAGAAACCACATGATACTACAGACAACCAGTAATCAAGCAGGATTTCATCTGTACCAAAATAGAAGAAGACCAATTAGAAAAAATATCAAACTAGTGCACCTCAAAACTTTAAGTAATCTTCAGCATCTCATAAATAATATTCAGTCATAGCGTTCTTCAATCTGACCTGAAAAAAAAAAAATAACTGCCTGAAGGTTTAGCTGGACTTGTCTTTTATTATTCAAAGCCAGTGTTATTCCTTCCCCACCCTCCCCCAGATAAAACAGACTTGAAATAAAAGAGCTAGAGAAAGGGAAGGGAAGGGAAGGGAAGGGAAGGGAAGGGAAGGGAAGGGAAGGGAAGGGAAGGGAAGGGAAGGGAAGGGAAGGGAAGGGAAGGGAAGGGAAGGGAAGGGAAGGGAAGGGAAGGGAAGGGAAGGGAAGGGAAGGGAAGGGAAGGGAAGGGAAGGGAAGGGAAGGGAAGGGAAGGGAAGGGAAGGGAAGGGAAGGGAAGGGAAGGGAAGGGAAGGGAAGGGAAGGGAAGGGAAGGGAAGGGAAGGGAAGGGAAGGGAAGGGAAGGGAAGGGAAGGGAAGGGAAGGGAAGGGAAGGGAAGCCTACATAATTGTGCTCTGTCTGTCTGGGTTTCTTGGTATCTTGATAATGAGACATCAGTGTTATGAGCTTGCTGGTTTGAAGTTCTGTCTATGCTCATCAAGCAAGAAGTGCAGCAGAAGGGTCAGGGTAGCACAAAGATAATACTGGTTCTATTATTATTTTTGTCCTTATTAGCTTCCTCACAGGAAGAAACTGCTACCTCAGCCTCACTGAAAAGCAAGAGAGGAGCAGGGCATCTTTCTGAGCTTGTGCTCCCTGACACATTCAACATTTTAGTTTATTTCAGAAGACTCCTTTAGTTATACTGCACTAGACACCAAGACTCTTCAAGTGGCTTTTGGGGTGAACTTTCTATTATATTATACTCTATTGTAGTGTATTGAAAAGTTTGGGTATTTCAAGGCGGACAGCAGAGGAAGGCATTATTAAAAAGATTTGAAGAATGGTATGAAAAGCATGACATGTTCCAAGGTTCTGCTACAGTCCTGTATACTTTAAAATTTATGCACAAATGAGGTATGATAAGCAAGAGCAGTTGGCTATGGTGAAGGGGAGACCACTGGGAAACAACATAGTCATCAAGTCCCATTGTAAGATGAAAGCTAATGTCCCTCCATTGGAAGGGAACTCTGAGGGATGTGAAGTCTGAAATTTGAATATGGGATTTTTCTCCTGGGTCCCATCAAATTCCTGTTCTGTTTCACTTGATTGAATGGGATCTGCATCAGGGATTTCCTATATTCCTGCCTAATCAGGTGAAAACACAGTGAAAGATATGACTAGCCGTCTGTAGGGAACGATTTCTGGCCAACAGACAGGAGCACACATTTGCTGTGCTATAAACTGATTCAGCCCAGGATTCATCACCTGCCCTGAAGCCTGGCTCCAAAATTCACCGTGATAGATTATATATGCCATTACCAGAAACATCTGAGAATGTCTCTGTGGGCTACATTTATCAGCACAAATGCAAGCATCCATTGTTATGATGGATCTCACACCTGGTCCAGACTAGAAGTAAGGGTGATTGGTACATCATCTCAGTTTTCACAGAGGCTAAAGAAAGAAGTTCTGAGTTGGAAGTTTATTGTTGTTTTTATTTTTTACATTGGGAAAGGAGGCATAGGGCAGTGACAATAGATATCCCATGAGATCAGGTATTAAATAAGCCCAACTCAATCAGTCACAGAATGGTTACTCCAGATGGTGGAAAGAATGGGCGTAAAAGATCTACCACCCACTGTGGAGCAATATAGGAAGAGAAAAGAGAGGAAAGTAGCCCAGTAGGTGAAAAGAATAGGTTGAATTTGAGGGGAAGGAGATCTCACTGTGACTTAACTGGGCAAGATAAAAGGTTTTGATTGACTGGAAGATTAAGTGACGTGCAGAAGTTCTCAAGCAGTAGCTTTCCACATAAAGTACAGATTTTGTTTTCTCCTGTGATTTGTGCTGAGGATACAGGTACCTTGTCGGACAGCATAACCCGTGAAATAACACTGCAAGACAGCACACAATGCAACTGAACAAAACTTTCAAGATATCAACCCAACTGTAAATAGCTCCTTTTTTCCTTGTATTCAAAATAAGTGTCTTCTTTTGCCATCAGCACAGCTTATGATGTGACATCTGTGACCAATTTTTACAAAAGAAGACTTACAGTCATCTTTTTTTTTTGTTTTAAGTCCCTGCGATAGGATTGGAAGATGTAGCAACTTGTAGAATCCCAGCAGTGAGTTTATGAATGATGCATGAAAAGAAATTTCTCTGCCTGGTGCTCAGAGGGAACATCAAGCAGGGTTGTGAGACCACTGCTGGGCTGGGCTGCTTGATGCAATATTCAGCTCAGACACAGCCAAGAAAGTCCACCAAACACACAAGTCTCAAAGAAAATGCATAAAAATACAATGAGAGGGAAAAAAAGATATAATAATTTTAAGTTGTTAGGCACAGTGTTATTTTTTTTCCTTTTCCTCCTTCTCCCTTGTTGCCATTTGCTTTCCCAAAGCAGCTGCCTTCACAGATTGTGCAAAAGTAAAGAATGTTTTTATCACTCCCTAAATACATCCTGTAGAAACATATCTTAGTGAAGTAAGTCTATCACATTTCCAAGGGAGATCTTTTACTTAAAAACACTGGTCTGTGACCTTTCTAATAATGTAATTTCTTTCCATATTGCTAACACTATTAGAGGGATCTGAGAAACACTAGGAGTTTTTTGTTGTTGTTGTTTGTCTGTTTTTGTGTATGTGTGTGTGTGTGTGTGTGGTATAAGAACAGATCTATCTTTAAACTTAATTTTATCTACAAAATCTAGCTCAGGAATTTGAGCTGTTATTATTACATTAGTAATATATATTTATTTTTTTTTCAAGCTATATATTTCAGCATAGGAAATCATTAGTTATCAAAGCCTGTTACTGGTTAATAGGAATTTTCAATAGCCTTTAATTTTGTTGTTCTTTCCAGTGAAGAGATGTATATGAGACTTAAACACCTGGCAGTTCCAGGAAAGATGATGAACAAGCTGGCAGAGTAAGTCATCTTCCTACTCACATAAAAAAAGCCAGATATGGAAATGTATGTTCTTGATATTGATGCTCCATCAGAAACTCCACATTAAAGTATCTGAAATAAATTCCCTTTATTCCCTGCTTTCAACTTCTCCACAGCAATCATCTTCAGTGTTAAGACTGACTACCTTCTCCTGCATTTTCTTACAACACAGGGTTGTAAGAACTTTTTTTCTTTTACTAGAATTACTGAATAATTAGGGAGAGAAAGAAAGAAAGTACAAACTTTGGCATTCTTTTACTAGCTCTGATGAGAAGGATCACATTAAAGAGAAAGCTAAAAACAAATTAGATGTATTTACTTATAGCTTAATCTAACTTTGCTAATTGCTTAGATCACATGCGAGGAAAGCACTGAAAGAGCAGTGACACACACTAGCAGGGAGAGCTGGCAGACCTTATGCCTTTATGGAACAGACAGAAAAAGAAGCCATGCGTGTCTATAAGAACAGGGTTAGATGACAAATTGTAATGACAAATAATGCAATATCTTCATTATGTCCCTTTTTAGTATCCAGAAAAGTGACAAATTTTAATTGTAAACTCATTATTTGAAGGGATTTGTAGATCTCCTTTGAGGTTTGCTACTGAGAAGCCAGAAAGGCTTTATGAAAAATACTAGAACTGAATATTTCTATCCTTTATTGATTATCTGCAAAAGGTCATGTTTCTGCATACTGATTATTCATTTTCACGAGAGCACTGGCTGCATAGGATACCACTTTTCAAGTAGAGTATGTATTAAAGCAGAAGATTTTGATGAGTTTATTTATGGAAATATTCTAGATATATACATTGCATGATCCTGGGAAGATTTGGGTCCATTTATTATGCATTAAGGTGTAGAAAGTTTTCATGAGGTTACTGAAGATGGGTGTTATTTGAAAAGCAGAAATGAAGTTTCTGGAAAATTTTATTTACATGCATTATTTCTAAGGATTTAGTGCATTTCTGAACAGTCCTGGTCTGAGACAATTTCTGGCAACTGAGCATTGTATTTAAATACTATTTAAGTAATAGTCTGTTCAAATACATTATATGTTTCTTTGGAAAAGTCATGTTTGGGTTAAATTCACCTTTAAATTGGTTATTGGGAAAGAAAGCATTCTCATAAGAGTAAACACATCAGGAGCTGACAGTCTATATATCACAGTGTATTTGGCCTACTATGGATCATTCTGGTTTTACCTGTCCAAATCCCTGCACCAGCTGACTCTTTTTTCTTCCTGTTTTACATACCATTTCGAGCCTGTCATCTCTCTTCACTGAGGATAATATCTGGTCCTTTTCCTCAACTTATCTCTTCTCCTCTATTCACACTACACTTATGATTCCACCCTCCAGGAAATAAATCAATAAATCAATAAATAAATAAAATAAAAAAAGCAGTCCTCCTTCCTAAACTTCCTCTTTTAACCTTGGGAGGAAAAAAAAAAAAAAAAGGGGGGGTTGTGGGGGTGAGGGAGAATTGAACTGTTCTCTTACATCTGTCAACAAATATCTACAAATGGGGTGTGGTGTGTGTGTGTGTGCAAACAATAACAGAAGAATTATCAGATGTTGTTCAGGGAGCACACCCAAGCCTGACCACTATCTGCCATCCATTCCCTCATGCTCTTAAGCTTCCACAGTTGTTGCTGCATCAGATGTCAGAGGGTGTATCTCTGCCTGTTGTCTTAGCATATTCTTGTGGACTTGTGGTCCACGAACTAGCTTCACCCCTTTCTGAACTCATTGAAAATATCTGGCTCTACATCTCTGACAACAAATTTCAGAATGTTGTTATCACTGCATAAAAATGTCTTATAGAAGAATTCTTTTATGAAAGTAAAAAAATATTTTATCTGTCCAAAGCTCATGTCCTACTAACCTTCAATGACTGTTCCTTGGTTCAAATATTGAATGTTTGGCGAGTAGGAATTCTACATTCTTCTTACTCACAGCCAGTGTGATTCTGTAAACCTTCGTTCATCCATTCATTCTTCCCCTGTCCCATTTCTGCTGTACATTGCAGAATGCAATGAGTGTATCTAACAACAGTCAGGTAGAGCTGTGGTTGGAAATAAATTATATTGACAGATAAAAACAGTACACTCCCTGCTTTCATATATCAGTGCACAGTTCTATTTGAAGATTGGGCCTTCAGTGAGAGCTGGATACCTTTTTTTTTTTTTTTTTTGAATTATTTCAAGGGAACAGCTGTTCATTCCTTTGTCTGTGGAATGTCTGTCATGTTTGAGGCACTGAAGCAACACAAATAATTTTAATTCAGAGGTGCAAGTGCTGACCTAAAAGCAGGCTGAAGGCAGGAAACCATGGGGCAGCTCCTATACCACAGTGTTCACAGGATGCCCTCCAAGCCTGCTATTACTTCCTTGGAGAAGTAAGAAAAACCAAAGCTAAATACTATATTGTCCCTAGCTATTCAGCATATTCCCCTGGAGTGAAGTGAGCAGCTACCTCTGGCAACCCAGCATTTACCACATCTTATACAGGATAGCAAATTAGCTAGCTGCTTCCAGCTCATGGTGTCACTGCCCAGGAGAGAGGGAGAAAGGAGGTGGCTGTGCTCAGGAGGACCTGCTGAGATAAAGACCAAAAAGATGAGGACAATTAACCTCTGACATACAATATAACGTATTATGTCATCACCAGCTTAATTGACTATAGTGGCTGCATCAGGAATATGCTCTTACACATGCATAAGTCTTGTAAGGTTCATTTGCAAAATGCCATGTATTTGCATTGTCTGGGAGTAATCTGGGTTTCAGTTCCCCGATTATTTTCAGACAGGTGAATGTTAAAGAAGTTCCCCAGGTAACAAAGTATTGAGAAGATTTAACGTAAGAAAATAAATAAATAAATAAAGTTAAGATCGTCTAATAATGAGGATGTAATCATCTTCTTATCAGTTCTTAGGAAAGAATTCCTGATGGGACTTTCCAGTGACCAGTACAAGCAATCACATAGCATGGTAGCGTGGAGCCCAATGACCCAGGTCCTCTTTCCAGGTCTACCAGTTGCTTCATCTTGTGGGGCAGATTGTTTTGCTATTTGTCCTGGGGATAGGGAGGAAAGCTGTACACACACCGATATTCTGTACCTGAGCGCACACAAGCTCTATAAAGCTGACAGACACAGAACATGCTTTAGCAAGCAGGGAAGAGTGGGTTATTTGGTGCAAGGTGGCCCAAAAAAAAAAAAATAAAAAAAAAGAACTGGATGTACTCAGGATACCTGAGTTGGTATTTCTTCAGACTCATCACCCTGGAAAGGAGCCATTGGCACTTCACTGCATTATAATAGAGTTTCAGATCATGGAGGTTAAAGCACCACAAAATGTTTGGGATTGCTGTAATTGTCCATTTTAATGGAGTGGCCTGCCACCTGCTTCCCTGCTCATGTGTATGGGCTGTTGTTGCTCCATACTTAAGCACACATTCATTCAATAGAAGAACGTTGGTATGGCAGGCAGCTAAGACTCTATTGTATGGGTCTTTACAAACATTCCGCTCTGTTTTCTCAGGCATTTTTAAAACCATCTCCAAACAGATCATCTTGCCTGTGTGTGTTTGGTTTTGTTTTTTGCTTTTGCCAAAGAAAAAAAAAAATCTCACACCTTAATAAGACACTAACTATATTTTCCAAATGCAGATGTGCACACACAGACATATTTGATATTTGTATTTACATGTATGTATATCCACGTATAAAAGTGCAGTGACAGAGAGACAGGATGAATATCAGCTTTGGAATGAGACCCTGCTGTAACGTTGACTACAGAGAAAGACTTGTGGGGCAATTAAATGTTATTTTTGCTGACAAAACTGCCTTGGGAAGTTTCTCTGCACTACCCTGACCCAGTTGCTGCCCCTCTGCAGGAGCTTGCTATCTCCTTGACAGTGGCAACACAATTCTTTGTGGAATGCTCCGTGTCTGAGGCCCTTAAGACAGTCCAGGGCAAAAAGAAAACCTCCAGGAAAAACAAAACAAAACACAAAGGCATTTGGGGGTTTTGTAATTGTTTGTTTGTTTGCTTGCTTGCATTTTAATGCAGATCACCTCGCTAATCTGTTCCACGAAACGATCCCACTAGCAGTTGTGCTGGCACATTTAAATGAGTGTGGGAGCAGGCAAAAAGGGCTGAAGGGCAGTGGAGGGAGGTCAGGCACATATGAAGCTAATTTCGCCACCAAGGAACATGTACCATGCAACTAATCCTAACAGCTCTCTGCAGTGCTGTACCAGAACTTCAACTCCTCTAAAGTGTTTACTGTACTTGATTCATGTATTTCACTCACTAAATATTCTAGGTGTGGGTGTATTGTTTAAAAAAATGCATGTCTTTTTTTTTCACTAAAGCATACTGACAAGCAACTATTTATTTCTTCCAAAATAGAGTGTCAGACAGTGAAATGCAGCTTTAAGCTAAAAGATTTTTTTTTTTTTTTTTTTTTATGTAACATCTTTCTTGTCAGTGGAATAAACAACCAGCATGTATTTCCAGCTGGTGCTCAATTCTTCCTCATATCTGAGTCAGCCCTTGTACATCATTATATGAGTGCTATTGTTGCTGTTTAAAGTATGTGGATTGTTGGGTATTTGTTTCCTCAATGAAGCAATTTTTTTTTTTTCCCTGAGATAAATAATTGTGCATATTTTATTTATGGAAAGTGCAGTACTGAACATGCTCACACCAGTTCAGCAAAGAATACTAGTGTCTGCTTTACTCCAGGAGAATAATTTCTGCTGCACTTATCAGGGACACTGTTTACCTGCTGGGAGCAAAGCATGCATCTTGCTGGATTATATCCAGAATGTTCAGAACCTCACAGAACTGAGCTCATTGTTAATTCAAGTTACTACATACACTTCAGCTGATGTTAGCCACTGAAATACCATCAGAGATCTGGTCTGAAGTCCTCCTTGGAATCCTACTAATCCCCTTTTTAAATCATGTTTTACAGTAGTCCATACACAGCTGAATCTTATTTATGCTTCTAAAAGCATCCTTTTAACAGTTTTAATTTTGTTTCCTTTTAACTGGTAATTCATGGTTGGACTTGGTGATCTTGAAGGTCTTTTCCAATCTAGATGATTCTACGATTCTATAACTTCATGGTGTCTCTGCATTTTTCTATTATGGAAGCAAACAAATGCCTCTTTCTGACCTTCTCTGTTCTAGTCAGTGTTGGACCATAATTTATTTGTTTTTCTCTAAAGCACTCACCTTTATAATCACCATGAATACTGTAGACATCTTGCTGTTCTGTTCCTCTGATATTTTTTCTTGCCCTTCTCTAGATCCACTCACTTTCTAGTTTTATCCTTTTCAAATTGTTGTGACCAGAATTGTAAACAGAATTCAAGGTGAAGGTACACTCTCTGTTTACATTATGATACATTCCTAACAGCATTCATTTTCTTTCTTAATACAGATTCTTGTTTATTTAACTTGAATCCCAGCTTCCGCTAACAGGTGGTTTTCATCAAGGAGACTAGGAAACCTCTATTTTTTTATTTTTTTTCTCCTGCAGGCACATCAATTTAGAACTGATCAATCTATAGTCAGTTCAGTATTTGCTGTCAGTCTGTTTCACTTCATATTCTTTGACTACCACCTTTTTGACTCAGGTTTAAATGTCTCCTCTCAGGCCCTTATCAACACAAGGGTTCAAATGTGGAGAAGCACTGGTACTACACCACACAGCAAATCAGTGTTGATTTACCGTCAAATTTATCATTCTCTGCATACACATCCATCTGAGGTGGTGATCCTATTGAAAGTACAGGTAACTCCCTTTCCTCTTCCATTCCTTACACAATGCATATAGATAAACAAACTAGTGGAAGTCCTACAGATAAAGTCCTCCACATCCCCACTTTTCTGCAATGCTCCAAGAGGAAGTTCCCCTACCAAGGAGTAAGGGGCTGCCTCGTTCAGACACACGGAACAGTTTGTGCTTCTGAAACAGTTCTTTTGTCTTGCTGCAATAATGCTATTTTGTATTGTTTGCAGGCTTTGCACCTTCACTTTTTTACACAGATATTGATGAATATACTGGACCCTCCCAGTCAGAGGTGTTTTTTGGCTTATTTTGCAAATCAACCCCAGGCCAAGCTGAAAACAAACTGCTTACTATAGTCAATGTTGCTGACAACTGAGCAGTTTCTAATCAATTATATGACCCTTCTTTCTCACCCCACAACTGTGTAGCTGCCCTTATGGTGTCCCCAGGGACATTGTCAGGAAATGCACAGCAGGTGGGAGATCTCATGTGTCATCTCCTACAAACGAAGGCTGAGCAACTCCTTAACCAAGCCCAATTGCAGATAAGTACCCTAAAATTAACTGGGCATTTGGCAGCAGCAGCTGTACGTAGTAATGCACTGCAGCCCAGACAGTGGCAAGGCATGGAAACAGATGGCATTGCAGAAAATATGGGTGTTGTGTTTGCTGTCTTGAGGCCTCCCCACTGCCTTACTTCATCATCTTTGCTGACTTTATTGTGGATAAAATGGGATTCCCTTTCTGCCCCTCTTACTGCTGCTTTTAGTCAGCTTTTCTAGAACTTCTCTCAGTTTATAATTGGTCTCTTCTACTGCTTCTTTTCTGGTTTTGACCTTCTTTCTACTAGAGCCTTTTCCTTCACCCTGTACTCATATATTTTAGACCCATCTCCACAACACTCACTTTATGTAGTAATAACCAACACAAAAGTATTCTTCCTACAGGTTTTTGTTTTTCATGAGGGAGGGGAGTGTATGTATTAGCATTTACCTCAAAGGAGTCATCAGAAAAAAAAATAAAAATTTATGTCAAAGAACATGCATGGATATATGTTCTGCAACAGCAATGTTAGCAGTCTCAGAATACCTGGGGGGGAAATATTTATGTATTTATTTATTTATTTGTCCCCAGTGAAAACCAGCAGGCCAATGTGAGACCAGTAAATTTATTGAAGTTTACATCTAGTTCTTTCAAAATCATAGAATTTTTTGCTTGAGAATTCCTTAACATGTGTCCCTAAGCTCTTTCAGACACAGGTGTCTCTGGATTCATGACACCCGTTGATTTTCTTCAGCAACAGTATTGTAAAGCACTTCTTGGGGAAGAAAATTAAAAGTAGAAAATTCTGGTGATTAAAGCTACCAATTAAAAAGCAGATTAAGTGGAAGTATCTAATGTGTCTCAAGGTGTAATGGAACTGTGGTATACTCTGAGGTAAGTGCTCTGTAGACTTCCAGGATACATGGGAATTTGTTGCTGTTTCAAGGAACATACCAGCACAACTTTCAGGGAGACCAAAGTAGGCATTTCAGCCAAAGGCCTACTACAGCTCTACTCAAATTTAGACACTTATCACATCCAAAGAGTTGGTGGTCTTACCTCAGCATAAGCCCTCTCCTCAGGAAGCCTCACTGTGGTGCCACAGCTAAATATTCTCTGGGACCTTTTTCATCTCCACCCTACCCAGTACAGTTTCCCCCACTGCTATTCACATCTTGTCCTTCCATAGAAGTCTCTTCACCCTTCTTAAGAGTGTCACCACATGGCACAGGTTTGTAAAGCCTCTCTGATCTACTGGCCATACTCCCAGCGGAGGTGCTTCACGGCTCCTTTATCAACCCTCCTTCTTTTGAAGTGTTTGCTTCTGCAAAGCACAAAAGTTATCAGGTTCACCCATGGGGGACCCAGATCAAGACCGGGACACTCAGAAAGCCTGTCAGGAAAACCACTGAGCAGCAAAGGGCAGCGGAAAAGCATTATGCAAACATCCCCATCTCCTGTGCTGCTCATAACCTCACCAGAGTATAAAGGTAATTTGAGACCAGGAATAGATACTTGCATAAGTGCTCATATACCATTTTTTCCCCTTTATGATCTTAAATTTATGTTTATCGGTAATAAATTCATTAAAATTCCCCCACTTGATACTGTTTTGCTGGGGACACCCTTTCAATTCATTATGGGGCCTCCAGTTTACCAATGCAAAAGTGTATAGACAAAGGCAGGGGACACACTCTTATCTTCATGCCTTAGCTTTCCCTAAGTATTTTAACCTATAATAGCTATGGATACAAGCCCTGTGCACTTGTAAACTAGATGACAAACTGAACAGTGCTTGTGCTCATACTCCTGACAAACACAAACCACAAAATCCCCAGGCATTCACCAGCCTGCTGAAAATTGTTATGACCTTCACTCTGACATGGGATAGAGTGGCTGGGGGCAGAAAGTAGTTGCTGATCTGTGATTGCTTTTGAGTCAGTGAATCATAGTCATGTTATCCCAGGACAACAGGGTTGCATATCTTCCAAATCACTGAAAATTTCAATTTCAGTCCATGGGTCATGTTGCATGGCCTGGTTTGAAAAGAGTTTCTACCTGTCTTTCATCTATTGGAAATAATTGAACTGCAAACATTAGACCCTTTGTGGTTTTCCTTTGTAGTTTCTGCATTCTTTACTTTTAATTAAAACCTGGAAATAAGATTTACATTGCATTCCAGGATCTTGAGCATAGAGATGTCATGTATGAAGCTGTATGCAACCAAGCATAAACACTAGGGACTGCAGCAATGAGGTACTGTTTTCTTGTGAAAAGCAACTCTGGCAAAGTTTGGGGAAGAAATTTAAAAGTGTTTTCTTCCTGTTTAATTTAGGAGAAAAACTGAGAATTTTTACTTCTCAGGAAATGTTAGGGGTGACACTTTGCTAATGCTGTGGCATAAATAAACCAAAAATTTACATCTTTCCCAACATCTGCCAGAGTACACAATGAGCAGAGAGATGAAGTATACTTAAATTTATAAGCATAGGCACACCTTAAGGAATAGGATATCAAGGTATAAATGCTTTCTGCTCCTTAGGAAAAAATATTGGTGCAATCATAGGCTGTGGGAACTAGCAGTTCTTCTGAAACTTAAAAGAAACTTGCTTTTTGGCTGTAAAATATGTATTATTCATTTTGCCCAGGTTAACTTTATTTTTCTTTTAAAGGAGCTTTGACACTTGAAACTGGCATTCATGAATTTACTGTAAATCTCGGCAATATTAACTAGGTGACAAGCTGGTTGTAGAAAATGAAAAATATGACCTATGGAATAGCCCATTTAAACAGAAGCGTGAGGAGCTAGGGTTCAGTCTACTTGCAAGCACTAAATAAGGTGCTCAGACACCTTTGCACTGCCTGTTTACAGACGTTGCTCAGCCCCAGTGTCACAGTAGTTCTTGAGTAGGTATTAAAATATTTTCTATATAAATGCAGTTATTTCCTTAATATTTTTTTTCTATCTCTTTCCTAAGAAACTAGATTGAAAATTAGAAGTACCAAGTATAAATTTCCTGAGGATAATCATTTGAATACAAAACTGAATTAGATCTAGACATGTTATAACCCACTTTGTCTTTCACATGCCTTTAAGCAAGCACATTTTGCTAACATAAGTGCTCAAGAAAAGTTTCAAAATTTGCAGTAGAGGCAGTGTATTTTAAGGCATTTGATGTTGTTTATGCAGAAAGCCTCTGACCTTCGAAAATCCTTTCACACATCCTTAGCACAGAGACCAGGCAATGATTCAGGAAATGTTTTGGCCACACCTTCTGGTAATTAGGAGTGCAGATGCAGCCATATTACCAGAGAGTTAATATGTTCACTGCAAAGTTAATTTGGGGAATTAGCATCAGAAGGAATGAGTATGAAAAGCAGCCAGGTTGAAAAGCCAGATCGTGTCACTGTCTCTACTGGTGATACACTTGCATTATTGTTTCTGGATCATACATATTATTTCTTAACACTGCTGAAAGTGAAGTGGCTCTGTGATTCCTTTGCTGTGAAATACTGGAGAACCTGGCCATCTTTTTGGACAATCTCTGGAAGATAATTGTCAATTTAGCAGTTTAGAGTTAGCTTTGTAGAGGTTTTCCAATAAGGGCACTATAGATGTACCAACAATACAGTCACAGGGTGGGGAAATACAAAGGACACCAATGAATCCAGTTGCTGCTCTTTCTTAGTTGCAGTAGAACCATTTACTACTCAGATAAAACGCGTCTTGCTTTCCAACCATAACACAGATCTCTCTGCTTCCCCACAGAAATTGCAAGATGGGGCCGCTCAGAATGAGTCTGGCTGGTTTTGAGTGGAAGTACCTGTGAAACAACATACAGGGAAACACAAATCCACCTGTTTTTTTTAATTTTTGTAGTAGAAATGTGACCTGGAAAAAAATCAAGAGTTTGAAGATGAGTGTTGGCTGAAAGCTGCTTTGAGCTGGAAGCAAATAGTTTGCCTCCCAGTGTTTAATTCTTTCTGCGTTAAGGGCTGCATGAGTAAAAAGGGATTACCTCAGAGATACCTCACTCTGTCAACCCATTTTTACCCCTAACATAGAACTCCGAGGCCTATGAATCTTGGCAGACAGCAAAGGTCAAGAGTCTTTTCATATACTGGTTGCAAAGTAAATGTAAATGAGAAAAGGCAAAGGAAGACAGATTTCAAATGGTGAGAGTAATAACCGTGAGTGGGTGAAATTGTCCACCCAAGCAGTTAAAACTATAAGGAAGTCTCAGGAAACACTGAGCAAGCCAGACAGAATATTTCAGTGCACATCAGCACAAGATTAAAAAAAAAAAAGGTTCCAGTGGAGAAAAGCTGAAAAGCTGAGCTCACACTGTGAAGGAGAATGGGATTAACATAATTCATTCACCTTTGAACTTGCAAAGAGTGCACAAAATGAATGTTCCAATGAAAATATTAGAAGATTGTGGCACCCATATGAAAACTATGTATGTGGGCACCATGTGTTCAACAGTTGGGAAAAAAAAAAAAAAAAAGGCAAAGCATCTGATTGCTCTGCAACAGCCTTTCAAATATCTTTCATATCGATGTTGAAACATTTTGTAGAGGGAATAATTTGTAATGGAATTACAGATGGTTTTAAAAGTGAGGAGACTAAAGCAGTGATCGCACGCACCAGAGCAGCTATAATCTCCATAAAGTGCATGGAGGCACACCAGACAAAGAAAAATCTGTGTATGGCACAAGAAAAATTGCAAAGTCTGACATAAGATTGAACAGTAAGCTCTGTTTAAAAAGAAATTTTGTGATAGCAGATCAAGGAAATAAATGCATTTTGGTATTCAAGAAAGAGAATGAGCTTAGGCAAAAGTCCCCAACAAATCTTAGAGCTGTAAGCAGCTAGCAAAATCCTCATAGATGACAGCTTTGAAGAAAAATCATTTTGCAGGAAAAGCACTGGGCTGAGCCTCAGGAGGTTGGTGTCCTCATTGCTACACTGTTGCACATGCTCTCTGGGACTCTGGAGGGGAAAAAAGATTCACTAAAGATTTTCTTTATAAAATGGAGATAATATTTTCCTTCCTGACATCCCTTGCCTCGTCTATTTATGAGGCAATAACATCTTTCTATTTACTCTCAGCTGAACCTGTCAGGTGTTACTGTGGTAAACAGTGTTCCAGGGACACCCTGAAGAACAAACCAGTGTACCAAGAGAGACGTTCTGCAAACCTGCAGGTTCAGAAGCAGAATATGAGGCCACTTACACAGAGGATGTCTGTCATGGGCCGGCAGGGAGGGTGAATTCTCTTAGCTCCTTTCTTGTCAATCTAGATTATTTTATACTCTTCATGTTGTCAGCAGGTAAATGTTACAACTAAACCCAGGGTTTGGGGGTTTTGTCTGAAGGCCATTGGCAAATATTCAGGGCCAGTAAAGCAATCAGACCTTTGAGGACCTTATCCAGACCTTTAATGGTCCCTTTGACCCTGCCCTGAGCAGACTAGAAGCCCCCCAAGGTCTGTTCCAATCCAAATGATTTAGTGACTCTATTGTTCTATGAAATGTTCAAACTAAAGAATAAACAAAATTAATGACATTATTTCTGTCCGGCGCATGGGCATGATTAGGGCCCAGTTTTATGATACAGCTTGAGACAAAGTAATAGCTTAGTGCTGCTGAAGGAACAGGTCCAGCCCCAATCCCCAATATCCCCACCACTCCTGCTCCTAGCCATGCCCTCCCACTGTTCACTTTCTCATGCTTCTGTGAGTCACACAGCAAGCCACAGCAACCCATAAGAAGGCAAAAAGGGGATGAGATGAAGCAGTTTCATCTAATATCTCATGGGCCATTGTAAAGGAAAAAGTGATAGCTCATGCTTGGGGACAGAGATGGGAAGGGACAAGAGAGAAGATGGGGATGGGAAGAGTGATAACAAGAAAGAATAGCACAGTTTCCTCCTATTTTCAGTGGTAACCTTGCATGTTAGCTTTGCCATATGGTGAAAACATATCTTAAAAACAGGAGTAATTTAGAATTGCTGTTGATCTTAAAATTATCCCACACCACCCATATCCTGTCAATACATTGGCTGATGTATAAGTACAACAAGCAAAAGCTTCAGCAGAACTTTAAGCACAGGAATTAAGTAATAATAATAATAATGCCTTACGCAGCACAGAAAAAGATAATGCTCTTGTGCATGGTATGCTGCCATGATGCAATATGGTGAAGGAGGGGCTGTGAAAATGAGAATGGCAGCAAAAACATGGTCTGAAAGGCTTGATCCTTTATAATGCAGGTGTGGAGCTATAAGCAAGGATGGAGGAGAAACAGACCTTCACATTCAACAGCAGGACAGCTCTGTGCCTGAGGACTGACTTGGCTCAGTGTGTCAGCAGCAGAGGCACACATCATCAGTAGGGCAGGGCAGGGCAGACAAGTGAGGCCTTACAGAACAGGCAGGTGTTGACATGGGGGAAGCAAACGCTGTTCCCACCTTTACCTCTTCTCTGCCTTCTTCTGTAGTGCCATATCCAGCTATCTCTGTGCAAAGCCACCCTGTCTGTCATTGCCCACTATTCCAGACCAGAGGTGTATTTACCTCCACAGCCCCTCGTTCAGCCAGAGATGCTGCTTTTGTGCTCAGCCCCTTCTGAGGCTTGCTCTGCTTTATTTTTGCCTGAAGCCAGGCAAATCCATTCCTACCAAGTAAGAAAAGTAAATCTGAAAAGGAGAGCACGCTCCTACTCTACACATTCTGCAAGGCTTTCCAGCATCAGTTTCTACACACAGACATCTGAATACACACAGTGCTCCTAATTACACACTTTGCTCTCTGATTTATTCTGAACAGGGTAGCATGATGACCGCAATGCAGTGCTCCCTCATAAAAGGATATGTTTCTCCTCAATGACCTGCCTGTTGCAGGCAAACAACTCTTTGTTATATATGTCTTTGTTCCCAAGGCTCTGGAGCAAAAAAACACAACCCCAAAATGTACTATAAGGGCAATAAATGGAAAACAACAAGCCTTTGACGTAGGAAAATTACACACTCAGACAAAAGCTCAGGATAATCTAGGGCTGGTGAAATGATGAGTGCTACAAAAATATCGGTGATAACGGGCACAGAGATTGCTACACAGAAGAACACATGCTATGTAGCAATGGCCTTATGAGTGAATGGCATTTAGGGACAACCAAACCACAGATACAAAGTTTGAAAGCAATAAGAAGTGATTGCATTGCAAGAAAATACTTCCCAGACAGAATAATCCCAGAGCTGCAAGTATATAGCTTGTATTATTAAGTAAAATTGAATCCCAAGGAACTGAAAAAGACTCATTCCAAAATAAAAGGGGTAGCTTTAGATCATTGTGCTTGCTTCAAAATTTGAAGGCCTTCATAGTTTAAGATCATGCTTTCATGATCTCCTTCACAATATAAAGGTTACAGTTTAACACTGTGTTAAACAGCAGCAGACGCTGCCTCATCCTAGCTTTTGAATAGAGAAAAATTTGCTGATTGTCTTCAAATTCTTCTCCCTAGTCTGAGTATGTGGGATAACTAATGTTTGGCAGAAGTCCAAACCTTCTCTTGGTTTTGCAGGCCTCCTTTACTGTATTCTAGCTGATTTGCTTTCTTCACTGTTCCCCAGTATCAACAACTGTTGCAAACACAAAAGAACAAGCTCATGGTCGGCATGCCCATAGCTTTGGGAAGGTTCAGTAGATGAACTTGGACTAGTTTTACTGGGAGGGTGGGGGTGGGAAAACAGTGGCTCCCGTTACTCACCCTGCCCTCCAGCTGTCCACCAGCAGGCCTCAGAGAACATTCCTTCTGCCTCAGTGGCACCCACTTCATAGTCCAACATGCTCATCTATCCACTGGAGAGGAAAGTCTGGATTGCTGGAGAAAACTGGAGTATCAACACATGGTCCCTTCTATTTGGAGCTGAAAGTCCACAGTGGATGGGCTGCCATAAGCCACAAGTGCTTTCTCGCTGAGTCAGTGAGCCCAATATGTATGGCAGAGAAGGACAGGGCTGCTACTTGAGCAAGTGATTTCTGCAGAAGAGTTCTGCAGTATATTCTTGCCAAGAAAAAAAACACTAATGTGACTTTGTAAAGTTTTTCCCACCTCATGTCAACTCAGAGAAGTGTTCAGCAAGCCCAGAGCTGTATTTTCTCTGGATGAACAGCTACCCTAAATTGTTAGTGAGGTGCAATTTAAAAGAGCTGGTAATAGATTTGCCAAAGTCTTCTCTGTAGAATCGATATTAGCTTGTACTCATAATAGCATTTCAAACCACTGCGTGTTGAAGTCCTGACCATCTGGGCCAGGAAATGGCAAGGGGAATTAGCATTTCTCCTCTGCTAGCCCCCAGTATGCTACCCTGTGGCTATTACAGCCCTTTTTTTTTGCATTCTGGTTCCCCTGTGATAATGACAACAAACAGTAAACAGTGCACTTGGTAATAACTTCTCCAAAGGAAAACAAAAAATACTCAACAAAAAAACATAATGTAGACACACTCTGTAGGAGTTTCCAAGATGGTTTGCAGCAGCTACTCAGGCATCAATGCCAAACAAAATTATCTGAGTGGTAGAAAAAAGTCCCCAAACAGCTGCCACCAGCTGCAGCAGGCCAAGTTGGAAATAATGAAAGGGAGAGATTTATTTATTTATTTATTTTTTCCTGAGCATTAATAGAAAAGGGAGCAGAACTACATAGAGTGTCTGCACCTCCTAAAGAGTGTTTTGTTGTACACAATCCTTACAGCAATTTACATATGTCACTATGTGCTGATACCCTCCATTACTGCATTAAAATATTACATTACTCTATAACTTTTATAAAATGTTTCATAAAATTCCATTGACTGTATTTAGAAAAGAGTAGATTGAAGGTGTCAGTGTAATGAAAATGGCTGAACCCTTATGAAATCAACAGAACTTGAGGTAAGTTTGCAAAGCTCAGTACATGTTTTACCTAGAGAATCACACATGTTGTTTTGGAGAGCAATGCCTAGAAATAGGGAAAGGGACTGCCACCTGGAGTGACTTGACAGAGGACAATATAGGGAATGTATTGATTGTATTGACTATAGGGAGTATGAACACTAAAATAGAAAGTCTGTATCTGATCAATTTATTACATTGCAAGCTTAAATATTAGACCAATAAACTGAACAGAAATTAATAAATGTTTTTGAAACACTGACATATCCTACATAAGGACTACAAATATACCACACAGCTCTCAATTCACTACATGCAATAATTTTGCTAAAAATGCCTTATGGCAGCTTTGCCATGTTGCATGCACAGGCTTGATAACTCCATCTACTTCAGGGCTTCTCCTCGTAGCCAAAAAGGCAGCATTTCTAACGGCAGGGAAGCAAATACAGACGAGCTATCCTGAGGTAAAAAATGCAGTGAGGGCAAGTTGTGTTATATTTCTTTCCATTTAAATTTACTCCAAGGTTAACCTCAAGTGGGGAATGGTGTTGATCTCTGTGAAATTACCCTGAAACTTTAGTATGTTGTTTTCATTATGCTTGTTCTTTGGGACAGGTGCTGATGCTTCTTAGCTCAACGTAGAAACGCCCTTTGTTTAGCAATGAAGACCAGACCTCAGAGAAGAACTGAAAATAGGAATTAATAGCAGAAAAGAACTTTGAAAGGATAAAATATCAAAAATATACCACAACTGCTTGGTTTTGCCCTTTTCTTCATCTCCTGCTATTGCCACCTCCTCTTTTTATTTGTGTTTTTTTTTTGTTTGTTTGTTTACAAGGCTGGTAATTGCTTATGTTCCTGACAATACTTATCGAGGTTTTAGACTCTGAAGTATAACTGAATTAAAGAGGCATAGGTTCTGTGCTTTTAATAACATATTAAATAAGAACACTTTTTAGTAGGAGTGCTTTAAATGTGAATCTTTCCCCAAGAATAACTGAACTATTGTTTGGGACAAGCCTTGACTCTTCACTGCAGGTGCCACTGTTTCTAGCATTAATGTATGAGCTTACAGCATTGCTGGGGGTTTACCACCACCTCTGACATGCACAACAAGGAGATTCTCACTAATAAAAAAGGAATTTAGAGATTATTCTTTGGTGACTGGGTACCTACCTGTGGGTTTGGATGGAATTTCCAGGCTGCTGTTCCAGACTTCTACTTTCAGCTGTTGAAAACTGCAACTTTGAATCACCTATTTACTTTAGTCTTCAGTTTATAGATATTAGATTGTCTCCTTCCATGTTTCTTTCTATGTATTTTATTTGGACAATGTTATTTTATCTTTTTATAGGCCTTTACATTCAGGAGACATGCTCTAAGCTCCAGTTAAGATTCAGAAGAGAGAAGAGTTAAATGCTGTATTTCATTTTAAGGAATAAGTCACGTTTGATAAACAGCTTTATCTGGAAAGGAATTTGAATTTTTTTATTTTTCTTTTTAGCTTATCATGTTTCTGTTTTATTCAGGCAAAATGTCACACATTGGCATCTATAGGGGAGCTATTGTCAGTGACCTTTACGCTACCTTGAAAAAGCAACAGAAACTGCTTTTTTGCCATTTGCTCAAAGAAAGAGGAGGGGAAACGACTGAACTCTTTCATTAGCAGCTAAATCTTCACTTTTCAACAACACACCTCAGTGCAGGTAACATGGATCCTAGTCGATAGAAACAACCTAAATAAATCTAATGAATTCTGAGAAAACTTTAGAGTAAAACTGCATTGTTCGAGGCATAGAAAGACCCAAGTATTTGCAAGCTTTGTTATTTATTTTTTTTCCTTCACGAGTCTCTGACTGCACATAGGGAGACATAAACGTGAGTGCTCCGCTGTTTAAAACAAAAATTAAGACCAGTTTGCACAGCATTGTAGATTAAACAAGAGAAAATGTTAGGTAATTAAATGCTAATGATTCAAGCTGGGTGCTTATGTTTTGGATTACTTGCCTAATAATGTTAGCATTTAAATGGTCAGCTTTGAAGTTAAGAAACAGCCCATTAAGATGCAACAGGGGAATTGTGGGTTCTTTGGGTGCCATTGTTTCAGTCTGCCTGGCTGCAGACTCAACAAAACAGCAGTGATGGGATTTACATAGCGAGGAGTATTTTTGCAATTGGAAGGGCTAAAAGTTTTTATTTATTTATTTTATTTAGTGAAAGCTCATATTATTGAGAACACAGCATGTGGGAAAAGCCTAAATCTACTCATTTCTTCTGAGCTCTGGGATTTCTATTGTCCCAGCTGACTGCTTAAATACAAATCATTTGGTTCCCAAGCAGTGGCTCTGCGCAGTGATCATCCTATTGCAGTCAACAAAACCCTACCAGATTGTTCAGTCCTAGGCAGTATTGTGGGGTACTTGCAAGGGTTAATATAAAAATCCACTCCTAGTGAAAGTTGAAGGAGCCTCAGTGATGAAAATTGCACCACATAATGAAAAATCCTCAAAGTAGAGGCTACTCAAAGGACAGAAATAATTAAGACGTAATTATCAATGGAACAGAATATTCTCCAGGATAATGGGCTCCTGCAGATGCAAGAAGAGCACGGCAAAGCCAAAGCATTTATGGAAAATAAATGGCAGGGTGCAACTCGGATTCTTTCTTCTTCAAAGCACACAACTCTGATCCTGTGACAATGGTCTGTCATTCCAAATAATTGATGTAGACTTAATTATTTTATCTAATGGAGGTTGGCACAGGAGTTACTTACTGTGCCACTGTAGACCTAGTGTATTTCGAGTGCCTCTGAAGAGAAAGGCACTGTGGATTTCAGCGCTTGGATTTCATAAAACGTTTTGTTATACCTACTGTGACTGCTATTCCCTGTACTTACCATGTGGTGTTAACCAAGGAGAACTAGTTTTTGTATTATCAAAAGGGGAACGCTGTGAGAGTTTGATGTTTCTTGGTGGCAAGTGTAAATATTGACATTTCAGCGACTACCGCAGTGGGAACTTGGTGCAACTTAATAAAGGTAATGAGGCTTTTTAACAGAATTTAGAAAGAATCATTTTAGGCCCTGTTTGGTGCATTAGGAGGAGGAGGAGAACTAGTCTTAATATGGCTTTGTTTTCTCATGTCTTCTACATGACATATAAATGACAGAACTAAATTATTTTACATGTTTTTTTGATCTTTTGTGGTATGTTGCAGGATTTATTATAATTGCCACAAATATGTACTGCTAGGTCTCAGATCTTAACCAAAGAAATAGGTGATATGGATATTTAACAAAAAATTCCTTATGCCAAAAATGCAAAATAGTTCTTAGCTAGAAATATAAATCTGTTGGACTAAAACAATTTCTTCCAGTTATTCACTTGCCATCTTCATTTCTGTGATGTCATTTCTGTAATTAATTTTATATATATATATATATATATATATATTTATTTATTTTTCTCAGAAATGTTAGATAGAACTTATCTATTTATTTTGATCTTTAGTTTCATCCTGTGTAAACTTAGGGAGAACACCCTTTAAGTCAGGGGATATTTCTGCATCCTACTGCCCACAGATGATGTAGACAATAAGGTGATTTCCATTTTGATGCTGCATTTTGTCTGTAGCTGTACAAAAGAGCACAGCTTTGGACTTCTGTCTTTCATGCAAAGGCTGAATGAGGTAACTTTACAGGCTGAATTTAAAAACAAAAAAAAAAAAAAAAAAAGAGAGAGAGACAAAATGGAGTCCAAAATACAGAGAGAGAGAGAGAGAAAGTGAGTCCAAAATACAATAATGACATAGATAAAGAGAGATCAATAGAATGATTAAAGTACTAGGATTACAATGAATTTTTTTTCCAAGTGTCTACAGCTGTTAGGGTGAATGTCTGATGATTTTATAACTACTCCAGTTTTAATTGGGTAGGTGTCTGAGAAAGTGATGTAAAGACTGCCTTTCCTTCTGCCTTCATTTTTGTTGCAATGACATTAACAACATGTGATAAGTTCTAAGACCTAATACATCTCTCACTTTAAACTTACCAAAAGCAGGGACAGTCAGCAAGGTCCTCTTACCTCTGCCAAATCTTTCTAGCCATCTAGTCTGAGCAAATTATCTTCTTCACAGATATTCCCATCCTGACACTCAGGTAATTAGGCAATCACTACAAATCATGAGTGATTTTTATGCTAAAACACATTTCTTTGTTATTCTTGAAGGCTTTGAGCCTTCTGTTACTGTAATAAGAATGTCCATAAACATTACTTAGGAGTACAGAGAAGTTTGATATATCTAGCAAAAGCGCTATATGTGAATTTGTCTGTTGACCTTAGTTAAGATTATTCCACCTGAATCCTGGATTTAGCCTAGATTGCTCCTAGAGAGGCTGATGACCACTTTTTAATGCAACCTATTTTCACCATATATGCATTTTTGTCTATGTCTGTGATTTAAGAATATGTGGCTGTTAAATTTGAACAACTTTGCCAAGTCTGTCGTGTTTGCTACAATTTCTGTGGCCTTGCAAGTGGCCATTGTATGGATGACACAAGCAGTACGGATTAATGTAGCTTTGCCATACTTAAGATTTATTAGTATGTGTTACAGCATCTTAGAATAGCAGTCACAGTCGGGGGTCTATCTCTGAGTGTCGAGAAAGGCCTGTTACAAACTAGCTCTCGCTGTCTCCCTGCTAAAACCAGGTGATGTATTTCACACTGAGGCTGGAAACAACCTCACTGCCTCTCATAACCTTTTGTCCTGAGCGTGCTTCATTCCCAAGTCTGCAGCCCAAAGATGCGACTTCTTTGTGTTGCTGAAGTGCTTTGTGAGGAGCTGCAGACCACCTGAGTAGCTCTATTTTTCTTAGGACTCTTTCCAGACAGATAATTTTCAATGCACTCCACTGCTGACACATTTATCCACTGAATGACTAGTGTGCTCCACACCGCCTCTTCTTCTGGTCCTTTTGCCTGCACTGGAATGGCAGACTGTAGGATTTACACAGCTGCTGGGAGGAGGTGATAAAACAACACTCCAAAGAGCAGCTTTCAGGTGGGAAGGTATAGGCAGTCTGTCAGAGTGTGGCTGCACGGCATGCAGAAGTTTCGTTTGCTAAATTTGGTGTTGAACACACTCTTGGATGTGTACCTCGCTGCTGCTGATGCCACGCTACATCTACAGAATTTATGGTACTTTTTGGAAAAGAAACCCTGCTGTCATTTCTGTGCCTGAAAGTCCTGCTTTGACCATGTCCCATGCTCTCTCCAAGGTTAGTCTTTGATTTCTAGCTTCGTGTGGTTAGGAGTGAGTTTACACACAATATCTGGAGTTGTTTCAGAGCTCCCTATCAGCTGACAGACTCTCTGTGCCATTGTTTCTGCCCGCTGCATTTATGTGGCCATCTGAACTTGCCACTCTCCATCACAAGTGACAATGGCCCATAACTCACGGAATTTTAGCTGTGCTCCAGAGAGGGTGGATTCTGCATCACAAGGCTGCAATCTATCACCTCCAAGCCAAGAAAGAGTCAGTCTAAGGTAGTATGGCTCTACACCAGCCCCATTACCAAGCTGTTAAATATTCAAACCTTGGAGAATGACCAGTATTGCTTATGGTGGTACAGAGAAGCTGGTTCCAGTTAACATTTGTCACATACATATAAATAAACTATTGTCTATGGCAACTATCAACTGTCCACCATCACCAGCTATAGATAAAAACTGTATATAACTATGGCTTCATTTCCTCATACTACGTAAAGAAGCATGAAACAATTCATATACATGTATAATCAGAACTTGCCAAAACCTTTGCCCCCAAACCTGCAATAACCACATTTTTTTAAAGCAAATTTTAAAATATTTCATCATTTCTATATTCTCTGTTTTACTAAAGGCAGAGAAATGATACCAAATTCTGTGGATGTTTTATCAGTAACCTAAAAAGAAGGTAGTCATTAGTCTCTTATCAGAAACTAGCAATGCTTCAGTTTTAGGCAATTTCAACACAAAAAAAGATGTAAATAAAAACTGTATATCCACAAAACATATATATATATATATATATATATATATATATTAACCAAAATTAAGTGCTACAAATTGTTACATTCTGGGATAAGATCTGTACTCAGTACCAACCCAGCTGTACTCACACTGGAAGCAATGGAATTGTTAATGTTGGCAGCTGTGGAAACAGTTTAGGATATCTAACAGTTGCTGCAGTAGGTACAACAGGTTAAAATCAGCCCAGAAATCAGCAGACTGGAATTTATTTATTTTTTTTCCACAGCTCTACTTCCAGTGCTTTTACCTCCTCAGACAGCTCTCACCCTGGTTCCACCTTTTGCTTCCCCCTTCTATTTCTATATCTGCACCACGTCCCTGCAACAGGCTCAATCCCAAGGTGCTATTGGTTTAGAATCACCAGTTAGTTAAGTTTAATAGAGAAACCTTAGGAACAGCTCATTTTCCAATTCAGTAAGATGGAGTTAAAACGGGAGAGGCCATGGGCCTGGAGGAGAGCTGTGGACCTTGGAAGACCCCTGCTACTGATGTTAGAGATGTCTGCAGTGGAGGGGAGCTCCTCACTGTCGGGTGTGATAGCTGAGTAGGAAACCAGCTGTGTCTGTGACATTAGGGCCCATCTACAGCTGAGTGAAGTTATCAAAGTGCTCCATCAGATTCTGTAAAGCAGAACTACTTGAAGCAAATTCACTCTGGTGTTGCTGCTCTGTTTTGATTGATACGAACAAGCTTTATCTTCAAAAATATGTATAGCTAACATGACTATTTCTATAATCACTTCAGATTACATCTTAGAAAGGAAGACAATTTTGCCTTCTCCCTGCTCCTCCTCCTCTCTCTCATTCCCTCTACTCTGGAAAAGTCTTATTTATGCATGGTTAAGACATATGTTAAATGTGGGAGGAAAAAAATGTACCTTCCAAATTTTCATTTCATGTTCTGTATATATTCCTCTTCTTTAAGGGTACAAATTAGAACTGAAGAAATGCTACTCCAAAACCTCTTACTATTTGACAGATCTTTTAGTGTGTGGTGGCTATGGTTGTCAGCAGTAGTTTGTTAAGGATCTCAGAGTGTCTGATACTGGAGTGACAGACCATCGTTTTTTTTCCTTAAAGATGGGGAAGCCCAGGAAGAAAATGACAGTGTCGGTCATGCACAGTTATGTCTAGGTATTAGTTTGACTCATCCAATCCTGCAACCCTTATTCATGGATCTTGCAGACTTTAAAAGGCAGAGCTTGGCATTCAAGGATGAAATTCCTTATCTCTATAAATCTCGGTACAGACACTCAACTGTTGGCCCAGATAGTGAGACAGTGTTAGAGGAAGAGAGTATGAAAAGAAATCCCTCCTCCCAACATATGTTGAATGTTGCTGTTACTATACAAAGGAGTGAATCCAGACCTGCAGTTTTTGAATAGGTATTAGATTAATTATTAAGAAAATATAAAATGTTGTTTTTAAAAGCTGATTTGCTAAAAGAGAAAAAAATAAAATCCCTCAAACCCTAAATATCAGAAGCTGGCTACAAAAGCTTTGGGAAGAACAAAACAAGAGATCCATAGCCACAGGTGGATAGAAATGTGCAGCAGATTTTGATTAAAAAAAAAAAAAAAAAGGATAAGTGTATTTAAAACTGAGGAGGAAGAAAGTGGGCAGAGAAATAAAGAGAACTGACTCTAGGTTAGAGCCAATTCAAACAGGTTGACCAACCATAATCAATTGCCCCGTTGGTGGTCTTTAAATAAAGGTCAGACAAAATTGTATCAAAAGCCACATGGGGATTATTTAAGTGCCTATTTAAGACAGTGGGATGCCTGTGGGAGGCAGTGTTCAGTGGTAGTTTCACTGTATTTCTAATAGCATTTAATTAGTTTATTGTTGTATTTGGAATGACTCCTTTCTAAAGGACTTTAAAGTCTTTCTGTACTGTTCAAACTCTCCTCCATCCTCACTTCTCCCTAGAGCTGCAACAGAAACATAAACATTTCTTTCCAAATTCTGCATCTTCATCTTTGCATCTAATCAACAACACCCTTGCAGTGGGACTGTGGAAACACAATAAAGACCACACCTAAAGCAAAAGAGTTCTCAGGTCTCACCAAAAATTTCCTATGTTACTATCTTCTCTGTCTACCTAATCCCCCATGATCAATCAGAATATCACCCTGTCCTCCATTTGTCAGTGCTCTTCTTCTGCCCCAGTCATTGAAGCAGCATGCCACGAACTCCATGCACTTGAGAACCTTGTCATTGCAAGATTGATGATGAAATCATGGCTGTTTACCCTTTGGCAAGCTTAGTTATCAGGCATGAGGTGACAAAAATATTTATCTAGAATGGTCTGCTGACCTTCTGTTCCCACAGAAGTTGGGTAATTGGAAAACATGTGCAGTGACATATTCTGTATGGTTACACAGGCAGCAGAAGTCTGTACAACTTCTGAATGTAACCTACCTACATAGATTGAAAACATTTTTTGGAGCAGGGACAGCATTGTTGTATATACTCCTTGTTTCTGTTACAAACTACAATGCTTTAAATCATGTACACAAGCCTGCAGACAGTTTTCCCAGTGGCTCAGAAGGCACAGTATCCCTTTGCTGAAATATCTTTACCCACCCGAGGATGAAACTGAAATCTTCCAAAAGACAGTCCTGTGTGTGAGTTTTGCAAAGCCAAAAAGCATTTTTTTTTTTTTTTCATGTTTTGCAATTCAGGTCTGCCTAAGACCTTGCAGCTGGACCATTTAAATCCTCTAGATATAATATGTGAGCATAATGGCTCTGTGAAGGGTATGGGTTGAAAAAGCCGTACTCCTTACAGCAAGCTGCTTAATACCAGTTGTTTTTGAGACTCAGAAGGAACCTGTGAGTAGCCACAGAGGTCCCTTTGAGAAACTTGTTCTCATGTTTATCAGGAAGCCTTCTGTTAGAGTAAACACTTCACCTCAGCACTATCACCACCTAGGAGCACTTTGCAGCACACATCACTGTCAGCTGAGTTGCCAGCTCTGTGCTGTGCTTTCGTGGTGGGTTAACTTTGGCTGGCACCAAGAGGGCTGGAAGGAGCACTGGCACAGGTTGCCCAGAGAGGTTGTGGGGTATCCTCCTTGGAGACCTTCAGAAACCACCCATGCATGGGCCTGGGCAACCTGCTCTGGGTGGCCCTGCTTGGGCAGAGGGTTGGGCATAGTGACCCCCACCAAACTCATCCGATCTGTGATTCTGTGAAGGCACTGCTGAGCAGCTGCTGTCCCTGCCAGTCTGACAGCAGGAAAACATGGGGGAAGGAACACTACCCCAGGGATACAGCTAGCTGCTTCTGGGCTGACCGCCACCCAGCTTCCTCACTGTGGTGTCCAGTGTCAGGCTGCGTAGAGGATTTGAGGGCCCTGAAGGAAGCATGTTGTTTCAGACAGTACATCTTTTCCTCTTTAGAGGCTGAATTCTAGCTAAAGGTGCCACAGTTTCCTTCAGTATCTGTGATACTGAGGAGAAGAAGGTATTTTTTAGGAGTGTTGGTGTGGAAATTAATCGCCATCTCATGGAGCAGAAAAGCAGACTGACCAGCACTCTAGCTACAAGGAGATGGTGCCTAGACCTGCTGAGAGATAGGTGCTTGCTTGAACTTGTGCATGTATTACAGGGTCCCACTGGGACTTTCAACATAAAATTTCTCCAGATACGAGCAATCCACTCTCCTTTAAGATTACTGTGAGTTTAATCCTAATTTTACATAGGGTCTGAAATGGGAACGCCGTGGCATCCTTTTACAGCTCACTGTGATATGAATATATAAGTAGCACAGCAATGTACTACTTTAGGATTGAAACTACTCTGAAAAGTGTCCTTTAAGGCAAAATTGATTTCATAATATGTGAGTGCTGTAGGGAACATGTTCCACTCTCTTTTATGGAGAGTGTGCAAGTTGGTCTCTATCTTGCACGAAATGGTATCTGATATGAACTATTATTAGCTGAAAAAAAGATAATCTCTTCAGTGAAACATGTTCATTTTCTGGTTTTAAATTGTTTCTGCTCCTTAAAAGCACCAATCCCACAGTAATTCAGAATACAGGCTCTGCTAACATTATGTTTGACGCACATATTTATCAATCTGATAATTATGCTTAAAATAAGGGAGAAAAATAAAAAAAGGCTGACTGAGAAAGAATTCTGATCGAGTGCTAGAGGCAGACACTGTTCATGTCTGCTAGCACAGAGGTTTACAAGAAAACAGAAAGAAAAAATGCAATTTCACATTTTATTCAGTGCTGTTTATTCAGCTCTTTTTCCCTAAGAATCATTATCAATATTCTGTAGTTATTTATGCTTCCATTTCTGATGGAACTTGGGTCAGCAAATCTTTTCTACAATAAAGTATTCTTTCTATTTTATATCTGCTCACAGATGTTTTAGGATGAGATATTGATTATCCTGTAAATGGACAAGAAAGCAGTTGTTTTTGAACCAGAGGCTTGTTTTCCTCACTGCAGCTCTAAACCACTTGCTGTTTTTTACACTTATTCAGTCCCCTGATTCTGTTTCATCAGCTTCCCTTTGTTTTTGTTTGCCTTTTTTTTTTTTTTTTTTTGTTTGGCTTCTCTCAAATCCTCGAGGTTGCAAAATTCCTAGGATATTTCACTGTTCACAGTGCATTGAAATGAAAAAAACAAAACAAAACTAAGAGGCCAGCCTGAGAGTGTGTGTCTGTGTTTCTATACATGCTTTGAAAATTTAGCAATGCAGCAATGCTGCCACTCAAATAGTGTTGGTGCTGTGCCTTTTGTGGTGGGTTAACCTTGGCTGGCTGCCACACCCCCACCCAGCTGCTCTTTCAGTTCCCCTCCTCAGCAAGACAGGGGAAGAAAGTAAGAAAAAAAAAAAAAAAAAAGAAAACAACTTGTGGGTCAAGATAAGGACAGGGAGATCATTTACAAGTTACTGCTATGGGCAAAACAGATTTGCAAATTAAATTTATTGCCAATTAAAAATAGGGTAGGATAGTGAGAAGCAAAAACTAAGCTCAAACACCTTCCTTCCACCCCCTCCTTCCCAGTCTCAGCTTCACTCCTTTATTCCAGACTCTTCCACCTCCTCCCCCCAAGCGATGCTGGGTAAAGGGGAATGGAGGCTGTGGCCAGTCCCTAATGCTTCATCTCTGCCATTCCTTCATGGTCCCTCTCTGCCCCTGCTCCACGTGGGGTCCCTCCCACGGGATGCCATCCTTCCCCAGCTGAGCCTGCGGGGGCTGCCCACAGGCAGCAGCTCTTCAAGCACTGCTCCCACACGGCTCCGTACCATAGGGTCCATCCCCCAGGAGCAAACTGCTCCAGCACGGGTCCCCCACGGGTGGGCGGCAGCTCCCCCCAGATCCCCTGCTCCTGCGTGGGCTCCTCTCCACGGGCTGCAGCTCCAGCCCGGGGCCTGCTCCTGTGGGGGCTCTCCGTGGGCCACAGCCTCCTCCAGGCCACATCCACCTGCTCCACCGGGGTCTCCTCCACCCATGGGGGGGCTGCAGCGTGGAGATCTGCTCCATGTGGGACCCATGGGCTGCACGGGGACAGCCTGCTCCAACAGGGGCCTCTCCACAGCTGAGAGGTCATCTGTTCTCATGTTTTATAAAACCTGAAATCCTCCAAATACATTCAAATTGGTCCATTTTGAGATTTATAATAAGGTTAGAACAGAATGCTGTGATAGTATTCTGGTTATACAAACGTGCACACACACACAAACATATATAGTATACTCTACTATTCAATATTTCATATACTGGGGCAGATTCCCCTGTTTTGGGTACTGTTGTTGTCCTTCATGGACAGTCATTGGCTCAATTTTTGCCTTGCAGTAATAAGCATTAATAGCAAGGCCTGTGAAGTTATATTTGCGTAAAAACTGTGTGGCTAGAGGTTGTCATTTCAAAAGTGATGAATGGAATGACAATAATCTTTAAAAAGATTCTTGAATGGAGCTTGAGGCATAGCATCTCCTAAAGTCAGCACTTGCTGAAATGACACCCTTAATGAATACATGACAAAAGCATTTCATATCACCCACGTTAAAGAAAAGGCATTTTACACCCTTTTGCCTCTTCTGTGAACTAAACCAATAGTTTTCAATCACAATATTCTGCCACGTGCTTCCAGTCAGTGAGAACAAAGCACAGTCCAGCTCGTATTCTGAACCACAGCACCTCGCCAGGGAGCAGTGTGGAGGGCTGCTTCCTCTCCTGACAGATGTTACCTGAGAGGCAGCACCCAGCAGCCTGTATAGCTTTACCCTTCGTCCCTTTCCTTCTCTGCTAACAGTGGGTTTGTAACTGACCCCTGCTGTTTCACACCTCCTTTCCCTTCCTGAAAGCGGCTGAACAGCTTTCAGGCTCTGGTGGGATTGTCTCCTTGCCGGGCTGACACTCTCTGTGACAGAACACTTCACACACATACACTGGAAGAATTTAAAGAATTTAACCAGGAACAGATGATTGGTGTGGTTAAGCTTTTAAGCTGGGAATTTTAGTGATTTGTGGTTCACTAATGTGCTGCTCGGGAGCTTTGGGGCTATTCCATGCCCAATGCAAGAAAAAAAAAAAAAAGTTTCATATCCATTTCCCTGTTATTTCCCTGTTTCTTTAGGTGTGTTCCAGGCTGAGCAGTCAGTGTGACACTATAAGACAAAGACTTCTCAGGGGAACATCATACTGTTGGGATTTATTTGCTCTTTTAGGGAAGCACATTCTCAACTGGGAAGTTAAAGAAGAGCCATCAGATGATTTATTGTATTTTATCCTTTCTTTCCCTGGAATGTTTTGAAAGTCTGGAAAGCACCTTGTGATTTGGGGTGCCCATGGGTGTTTGGAGGGGCTTTGCTGTGAGTGACGACTACCTGAGTACCATTGTTCTGCGGCTGGAGTCAGTAACCATCGTGACCCTTCTACAATCCCACTAAAACCACACTACTAATTAACAGAACTACTAATTGATACTTGTAAATATTAAGCAAGTGAAATAAATCAACGGCTCAGTAGTCTATATTAGCCTAGCCTGAATGGTCTCAAACAAGAGATAGGGGAATCTGACCCAAAATATGAAATATAAGAGTATGTTATGTTTGTGTGTACACATAATCAGAGTGCTATCCCAGCATTATGTTCTGATCTTTTTAAACTCAGCCTCAGAATGGACCTAGTTGATTGTATTTTGAAGATTCCAGTTGTTACAATACAGGGAAGAGCTTGTAGTTAATGCAAGATGTTGTATCTCAGCATTACTCTTTACTAACTAAGGCAAGTAGTCCATGTGGCTGCTATTCAGAGCTGAATGGGACCAGGTCTGAGGCTGCGTGACACCAGGGTGTGCCTCTGACCAGAGGGGCCATTCAGAGGCAGTGCAATTGGAAATAACATGCCATTTTCTGACACAAGTGATACAGTACTTTGGGCACCAAAAGACAGAAGAGATGGGGTTTTACCCAGAACTTTTATCCTTTCTCTCAGAACTTTCAATATTTTTTTTTTTTTTAAAAAAAAAAGATTCCTCCCAGCTACTGAATTACTCTTGCTTTTAAAACCTTCTTTTCCCTTTAGCTTCTGATGATTGACTTTCCCTGTAAACTGCTTTGTAATACTCTGTATGGAGGACAGTATATAAAAATAAATTGCATTGAGCTTGATCCAAACATCATTTGACTCAAAATTACACTCAGGTTTTGTTATTTTATTTCTCCTTCTCCATTTCTGGCTCTGACTGGCAAACCAAATCATTTCTATTTGCTATCATAAAAGATAAATAAAAAGGCAAACAACTCATTGCTGTTTCAATGAATTTCATGTTATTTCTACAGGAAGTTTTCCTGTATTGCCCCCTTAACCCTCCCCCTTTCAATCTTCCCCCACAAAGCCAGCTGGGTCACTTATACATTAGCATATCACCAAGCCTGCAGAAATTATGGGATCAATTTATACCTCATTTGGTAGACCTGATCACTGAAGAAAGACTGGGACCACTGGAAAATTAGTGTTTATTTACAACACTTCCGATGGTGCAAAGATCCCAGCTTCTTGCTACTGTACTGAAGTTGTTACCTTCCTTGTAGTAAATCTCAGGACACCCAATTAAAGTTAACTTCCAGCTTGCAAGCAGCCTGTAAAGTCTGCTGGAAAGAGCTGCCATATTGTCATTCAAAGTACTTCATACTGAACAGCGTAAGACAGTGACAAAACATCTAATTATCTGATTACGCTGCAATAATAGTTCCCTACATATACTGGATTTTGCATACTATCAGTGAATACAGACTCTGTTCATCAGTGACTCATATAAACAAAATCCAAACAAAAATAAGAACATTGGGTTTCAACTATTATTGTTCCCAAACAATTTCACATTTTCCTACCCCTGGAGGGCCCAATACACAGATTTCTGTGGTGTGAATGGGGGTGGGGATTAGCAGTAAGGAAGTTGCACTGTTTTCCCACCAGCTTTTCTCTTCTGCTGATTGCATTTACCAAGGCTGGCACGCAAGCCAATTGCACAGACAATACATCTGGTACTCCATATGCAAAACTAAATATGGGTAAGGTACTCTAATTTCTTTTACTACAGTTTGGGGCAAGACAGAGGGAGAAAAAGGGGTTGTTGGATACCTCGTGACAAAAACAATTTCAGCGCAGGAGGTTTTTTAGCGTGCCTCTACTGCACTGAGAGTATTCTCACATCAGCCATAATGTGGTCCTGCTTCTTCACAGTCCCAACTGTCACACGGTTAAACATAAATCTTGGCCTCAAGGGACCCTCTTTTGCAGAAGGGAGAAGCAATTTAGCCTCCGTAACATATCAGTCTCCAGCTTGTCCTGAAAAGGCTGTCAATTGTGGTGAATTATGTATAAAATCAATGCGAGGTGCTGTCTGCCAGAGATGGGTTGACATTACCAATTTCATTTTCACTGAGGGGGGTCACAAGTCCCAGATCTTCATGAACACAGAAGAAGTGCCCATTCCTTCCCTGCTTCTCTGGTTCCAAAATGATACCCCTTTTGTTGCATGTTTAGAATTTTAAAAAAGTTCAGGGCAAGATGTTGCTGTCATGAAGCATCTCTTTAATTGTCTACAATGGGCAAATTTAAATAGTGATGTTGATGGGGTACCTTTACAACTTGCCCTCCTCTATTCTTATTTCATTATAGTCTCTATTAAACTCACATTCACAAACACTTTTTTTTCCTCTTTCTTACTTTTTTTTTTTTTTTTTTTAATTTTTGTGTTGGTGGTGTCCCCACAGTATTTTATCCAAGCAACAAAAATCAGCATGTGTAGGACTCGCAATAATTTTCTGTAATGGAGAAAAAGTCCTCTGTAGCACGATGCCTTAATATGTGTATGTACAACATATTCATGTGAACTGGGAGGGACAAGTAACCTTGTGTTGATCTTCAGGGAAGCCTGATGCTGTATTCTGCTCTGATTATGAATCCTGTCCTTGTAAACTCACTGTCACTCTGCAGCTGAATGATTACGGCCTGTGGCCCCCAGACCTACAATAAATACGTACGCAGCACATAGCTTGTGACCCAGCCCTGTTTTACCATATGCTTTTTTACTACTCTTCATATGGCTGGAGCAATTCTGAAATCCAGTCTAATGAAGTGGTCTTTGCTGTATCCTCTAGAATGGCAGCTGATCATATATTCCTGTGACCTACCAGGTGTCTGAGTGCCTAATGCTCTTTGAGACCATCAACCAACAAAATCACGATCAAAATTCTTTCAAAAATACAGTTCTGAAATAGATTCCTGTAAAAGCTCATTTGAACAGGGTCACCTGGCATTACAGCACATGTCAGAGCTCAGCAAACACAGCACCTCAGTGAATACAATGAGTCATAATAAACGTAAAGTCATTAAAGGACATTTCTCAAAAAGAAGCCAATTGACAACTCATAGCCACTTGGAATTGTTATGTCAGTCTATATTTTCCAAAACAAATGTAATCAAGCTTATATTACTGGATATTCAAGGCCGTTTACCTTTTTGTAACATCATACATGGCTGCAGGAATATTACAGCCATAAATGTTTTTCTGAGCTGAATGCTGCTTTGAGGGCATCCACAATAATCATGGGTGCATCTCTATTGACTCAGGAGCTTTGTATCTGAAACTCGTTTGAAGGGCTTTATTCTGCCACACTGACATTGTGCATTCCTCCAGTAGACATGTTGACACTACTGAGTGGCAAAATTTTTCATGAGAACTTGACCTGAGGGACTGCTATTCAGCAAAGAACTGTCTTCCCGTCCCTTGAAGGTTGTTCTCAAAATGTTTCTTTGTGGTCCTTGTCCCATATCAAAACCTTATTGCCATCATTATCTTGCCTTTGAGAAGTTGCAGGCTAAGTGGGAAGGCACTGTAAAAAACCCTGGTCTAGCACAGTCCAGAAAACAATTTATTTTTGTGAATAAACACAAAGCATTTATGATAATTGGGATAAACGCAAAGCATTTATGATCTATTTCCATCAGGATAAAATCTAGGATGTTCCAAACATTTTCATGGGCATTTTCAACACAGTGGTCAGGGCATTCACTCAATATATAAAATACCAAGGGACAATTCTTTGTTCCTGAGCATGGACTGGAGAGTTTTTTACACCCCAAACAGTAGTTTAGGCTGTAACATCTTTTTTTTCAAGAAGAGCAAACATTTAATTAGCCCTACCAACAGAGAACAATAGGAAATGCCAAAGCAACTAACTCAAAGTTAGAGCTTGGATTCAGACGCTCTGCAGGCAGATTATTCAGGCACTAGTCAGCACAAATGCTTTCTGCATAAAAAATGGGAAGATCAAGAAATGAGGCAATAGCCTGGAATTCTTCTGTTATGAGACACAACAGCAGAACAGGTCTTTGAAGTTGCCTCTCCCTATTTGCAATGAGTTTTTAAGTGTTGGTTTTACTCTTTTCTGGTCATTTTTCTTGATTGACTTCTTTCTGCCCAAATGAGGAAAAATAAGTTCTCAAAAAAGATAGGGCACTGAATATTGCTTCCTGACTAGGTTAGGTAAATAATTCATTTTTTGTTTATTTCTCAGTTTATCTTAAAATAACCTTGCTGAGCAAACTTCTCCTCAACTTGAAGTCAAAACATACCAGCAATGATTCTATGTTTTTAGTGTAATTCCCTGTAATCATCCTAGCACAAAAACTCCGCTTGTTTTTATATCTGCTTTATACAATGCCACCAGTAATGAATGTTCTAGAATTGGAACATAATTTTGATTATCTGGCCATTACTTTTGATTTATGGAGCACAGAGACAGCTGGGTTTTTATAAGCTCACCCTGCAGTACTGCAGATAACAAATGTAATATAATAATCAAACTTCAGTAACAAGAAACACAGAAGGGGTGGGCCCACAGATCTGTCTGTCTTTATCCACCCATACCACATCAACAAATTTTATCTTCAGAAGCAGGAGTATAAAAGTAATTTGCACAATGCTGCTATTTATTATTCATACCCAGAGCAAAATATGTTGCTTTCAGAACCAGTTTTTAGACTCTGCAGGAGAGTGTGAACCACTTGGAGGTGGTTTCAGTAAATTGCATAAATGCATACCATCATGAGGTTTACAAATGCATCAGTGTATTAAAAGAAAACCTCTCAAAAGAAATATATTTCTGAAATAGTCATAAATATAAGCTATTATGAACAATGCAAAATCCTTTTTTTTTTTTTTTCTGGGTGCCATGAAGAAAGATACGAAGTCAACAGGAATGTTTGCCCAAGAAAGACAGAGAGAGAGACAGAAAGAAAGAAAGAAAGAAAGAAAGAAAGAAAGAAAGAAAGAAAGAAAGAAAGAAAGAAAGAAAGAAAGAAAGAAAGAAAGAAAGAAAGAAAGAAAGAAAAACACCTGCTTAAACGAAGAAAGTTTGACCATTTATTTTAGCTACAGGGGGTGGATCAAAGGTCTGAAAAGAGCAGCAAAAGATCTGGTTTCAGAAACCGAAAGGGGGAAAGGAGAATAAAAAATTATTCTCTCAGGCTTGTCAAGAGAGCTAGAAAAGCAGAATTTGTTAATGAAAACCAAAAGGACTTTATAAATATACTAGATATACTAGGAGTGGGGAATAGCAGCAAGCAACAATGGTAATTCATGAACCAAACCAATTATCCTAAATACTTTATATAAAAAAAAATCGGTCTCTCACAGGACCAGGGAGGGGGAGGGAGCACATTAGAAGAAAGATAAAAGCAATGAGAAAATAATGGGCATTTCTTCTCCAGGTAGTGTCTGATTATAAAGGTGATAAGGGAATGCTGGGGAGGAAAGAGATGAGACATGGGTGCCCAGGAGCTCCATTTATGATTTATGTTTTGGGGGTCGTATGTGGATGGCTTGCATGTGCTCAGGGAAGAGGGGAAAGAGAGCTGTGACTACACCTAAATCTGAGCAGCATCTGTTCATCACACACGCACACATATATATGCAATCTCTACAGCTAGAACTGCACAGAGAACAGTTCAGAGAGCACGTGCCCACCACCTCACCCTGATTAATCTTTCCAAAGAGCTCCGTGTGGACTGCAACCTCCCGTTGTTATATTAGTGTATGCCATTCTGTGACAGAAAAATCAAGACCATACAAACATATTTAGCTACTGCACTACTGTCAATTGCGACAGTTTTAGATGTCTTAGAAATCCCCAGAGGTTTCAGGGGATACTAACATTCCAAAAGGAGACTAATCCTCCCAGCTATCGCTACATTGAGAACAGATCCTGACATCTACAGCAAAACCAAAACAAGACCAAAGCCTTGCTTCTGTGAGGCTGCCAGTTGAAGAATATGCAGTCTGATTTGAGTTAGTTTTGGCACTGCTTAATTATCTTGCTGAATTGAGTGGGAAAATCAGGTGAAATGTGGTGAAACATACCCCCGGAATGAAAGAAGCAACATTACACTGGAAGACATCTGCAGGTTCTCTGTTACACTGGAAACAGCAGCTTGGCCATTCCAAAAGCAGCAGGGTGATTGTATTGATCAAAGGGGATGATGCTCTTTCCCTGCCTGTATTCAAGGGAAGTACCTTGAATCCATGGAAGTGCTTAGCATGTTTTACCTTAGCCATCCTTTTCTGTTTCCCATCTGGGCTTTGTTGTTACAGGGAAAATTCGTCATTATTGATAAACTCATTGTTCCTTTTTTTTTTTTTTTTTCCTGTGGCATGTATTAAGCAAAGAGCAATTATCCTATGCTTTAGAGAAACTCCTAGGAAAGATCCTTGCTAGAGTAAATAAAAAGAAGAAAAGCTTACTTAAAAGAAATGAAAAAAGGGCATTGTATGAATGTAGACCATCTCTGGCTGAATGAGGAAAACCATGTGTATAAAACATACCGTTGTGGATTGTGTATTAATGCATTTAAGTGACTGCAGCATCTTATTTGAATAATTAATATTGACTGAGGTAACAGCAGGCAGGTACTCTGCTTTCACACTCCTGACCCAGAAAAGTGAATTTGTTAAAAACATGCTACTTCTGCTAGAAGGAAGGCTCCTAAGGAAGCTGGGAGTAGCTGTCTAAGATAAGAACAGGCAGTAGCTCACCTGTGACATCTTGAACGACTACTGACAGATTTGAGAGACCCTTTTGGCAATTTGTGTCCCATCCCTTATCAGAAAACACTTTACCTTGTGTGTTAAGGTGAATGGGGCCAAGGCGGAGTAAATATAAACCCTCTTCAGCATGAGGAACTTGGTAGGGTTCCAGAAATGATACGTACCAAAAAGCAGAACTCCCAAGAAGCAGTCTTCACGTGGTTTTTAAAGCAAACTTTGCTACTTTGGCACCAAAAGAAAGTAAGTGGCTGTCTAAAATGTTTTTGTTTGCAACTGAGAAACATCGTCTGTCTGCAAAGCAGTGCAATTCAGACACTAAATTAAACATCTTACATTTAAAATTTACATGGATTTATAAACATTTTATATAGCAGAGTCAAGAAAGACAAAATAACATGGAGTAATGGAAGAAGGCAGTGCTTATTGTCTGCCTTATCAAACTGATTTATGTGGGTCTTTTGTAATTCAGAAAGATCACAGTGAGTTTTACAGCCAGCTTGTAACAGTGCTACAGCACAGCCAGAGCGGGCATCAACACCAATAAAATCACCAGTTGAAAACTCAAGTACTACTTAGTTCAGCTACTTGGAGGAAGTGTAAGCATGGTTTAGACTGTTATGGGATGTGTATTAACATCCGTCACCAGTACTTGGGAATCCCTGAAGAAACACAGGAAGCTAGTTCTACTTGTATCTGAGGTCTTCTGTGTCCATTTAAGACATTCATTTCCAACAAAGACCCTTCTCCTCCTCCTCTTTACAGACCCTAAGTTCAGAAGAACATAGTCTACAAGGGACTATCCTTGAAAGGAAATAGAAACTGGAAAAGCTGAGATGGAAAATCTTCTGCGGCTTTATTTCTTGCCAATAACTTCCCTTGGATACAGTGTCTACAAGGCAGAAACAGTACATATTACCGCTCAAGTTAATTTCCAAAACAGGCAGCCAGAATTTCCCCAAACAACTGCAGGGTCACAGGTTGGCCATCCTCTTCCTCTCAGTGTAGCCCTCTGAGCATATTAGACTAAACCTGTTTCCACATTTCTGTAATAGCAACAAACCTGAAGCTCAATGAACAAGGGTCAGTTCAAACATTTTATTTTTCCTTGTAAACATATGAGATACAAAAAATGATTTCATTCTATTCTATTATTTCATTATTATTTCATTCTTCATTCTGTTTAGCAGATCTAACGCTGACCTAACGCTAGGTTTGAGAACCACTGCTAGAATTGCAAAGCTGCTGTAGACAGAGTTGTAAGCTTGTCTGATCAAGACAGAGATAAATGGATATATTAATACTCAAAATGCATGAGCTCCTATTGCTGTCCAAAAGAGCTGAGTATTCACAAAAGATGACATCTACTGCATTTAAACAAAATAATGGGCTATAGTCAAAACTGGAAGTCTTTCACAAACCTTTCTGCCTCCTTATCTTTTAGCATTTAATCTCAATTAAATTTGTCTAGCATTTCCAATTTTTTGGTTCCAAATACCAAAACCAATAGAATTACTATGCTTAAAATACATTTTTGTATAAATTACAGAATATGGAAAAAAAAAACAAAAAACAACATGCTAAACGTGGCTTTTTGCTTAACATGTATTCACAGTTTAAATCCTGCCTTTTATAAAATTTTCCTTACTTAACTACGCATAGCCAGATTTTCAATTGTGCATCCCACTCTATTTTTTCCCCCACACCACTAATTAATATGGAAATAGCTTAAAGAAGCTCATTGATAATTTTGACACGTTACTGAAAAAATAATTTTGTTTTCAGCATCATGCTAATGCATGAGGTAAGTAATAGCCAGGTACGCAGACACTAAAGGGATGTATTCCAATCTGAGAGGACTGCTGTCTCTAAGCACATTCACTGGCATCATCAGGAATAAGAGAAAGAAAGGAAACATTCCTATGAAAAGCTCAGTGAGGAAGAGATACCACGCTTTGTAATTATCGTCATATGCAGTGTATAATGCACTCTGACTCATATTTCAGGATTCACCTCTGGAAATCACAGTCACATTATGTAAATGAGGGTTGGAGTGCTGAGGAAGCACTGAAGTGGCACCATGCTGAAGAGCATCACCCACAGACCAACTGCCTTCCAAGCCTTCCCAGCGCAGAAGGCTGCTGCACTACTCCTGGGGCCTGGATCCCTTCCCGCTGCTCCAATTCTCTCAACAGCCTGCGGAAATGTGGTGTTTCTGCTGAGTTTGGGCTTCACACTGTTCACAATTAGGCCCTTAACGAGCGTAAATGTAGACATTAAACCTGAGCAGATTGTTGCAAGTGAATGAAGGCAGAATTGCTGCACCTACTGTGCTTGCTTTGTTTGCAAATATATCATTTTAACAGGTTAGAAACATGACTAGTGATGACTAATCTCTTAAAAGGACTTTATGATAAAGTTCCAAGACTGAAAGCATTCTCCTTGAAGGACATGCTGTGACCTGCACAGAAGTTAACAGGGGATTTGCCTTTACTTCAGCATGAGAAAGTTCAGGTAGCAGATGACTGCCAGGACCTCTAATTTATTCGTTTATGCAACCAGCGGCATAATCATAAAATCATTAAACTGTCAGTCTAGAAATGAGACAAAAATGATGCAAGCTTTGTTATTTAGATAATACACATTAAAGCTAGTCATCTAGATGGATCTGAAAGTTTTGAATTACCAGAAATGGCACAGATCACTTTGCTTCACGTGAGAACCTGCCTTCCAACTTTGTGCCAAACTTTCTCCTATATGCAGCTTATTTGTAGTCCAGCAGTATTACATGCTAAAGAAATGCACATCTCACACAATTCAAATGTGCTTTGTGTATGTTTTATTCACTATAGTCAGGGCTGCCCAGGTAGGAAAAAAAAAAAAAGCCAAACCAAGCACCAGATCCAAAATTAGCATTTTATTCAGAACGTTGGGGTCAGAGGTGTATCATTCATATTCTGGTACACAATACAGAGGCAAAGCTGTTCTCAGAAGTCTCTCCAGTTTGAAAGCTCCTTCCCCCTTCCCTCCCCACCCCCAAAACATACTGTATATTTACTCGTGCCACCAGTATTAGGCCAACTCCCCTCCCCCCTTTTTTGGTACAAATTATGTAAAACTTTTGTGCTAAGAACTTTTCTCCCTCCCCAAACAAACAAAAAAAATAATAAAAATAAAAATAAAAAAAATATTGAGTACTCTAACTACAGTTCAACAATTGAATCAATGTCACTTGTTTTCAACTTGTTTTGTAAATACTTTATCCATAACGAAAGATATAAACATGCAAAAACCTGAATCCATAGTCCAAATAATACATACACATGTTCTGAAGTTTCTGCACTTCTCCACAGACTATGCCAATAAAACATTATGTACACATACCATTTTTACAGTGAAGTGGGAAAAAGTACTAGAAATTAAAAAAAAAAAAAGAAAAAAGTGTACATGGATTAAGACCGAAATGTGTCTAACATTCTAGCGTAAGGAAAAAAAAAATCAATTCTGCTACAAACTGGTGATATGAAAACTCCCTTTATTTGCAACCAGCTGCATAAGTTTTAGAATTTTAGTGAAAAAAATCCCCTAACATCTAAAACTAGAAGTAATATACATTGTTCCACCTCATGGTCTTCTCTCCCAAATAATAAAATTGTTCCACGAGGATTTTTTTTTTAAGTTTTAATCTCCTTATTTTAATAAAAGCAATGCGATGTAACAAAAGCATGTTGAAGCATATTGTGATTCACCTTACTCCTCCCCACCCCAACATATTTTGTCTCTTTAATGCATCATTTCATAAATCAGTACCATTAAAGCCTTAAACATAAAACTAATTCCGATCTGAAAAAGGTACAAAAAGGCACATAAAATCCCAGTGCTTCTGTACTGTAAAATTCAAGTGTAACTGAGCTCAATATTTTTTTCCAAACAGCATTGGATCACTGATATTCCACGGAGCCCAAATTGGTTTGCAGCCTATGCCAAAGCCTTCAGCAAGCACTTGTGCTAGTAGACTACAAAGTTAAAGCCTAGCTTCTGTATGCTTTTGGGGAATATCAGTTGAAATGTTTGTACTTGTCCAAAAACAAAGTTCACTTTGAAGTTCAGTCATCACCTCCACCGTACATATCAGCAAGTTTCTTGAAACGTGGGCCCCAGTCATTTAGGTAGTCATAGTCTTGCTCACCACCACTACTTGAGGAGTTAAGAGAGCTCAAGGATCCAGCAGTGGAGCCACTTCCTTCATAGTCAAAGACTAAGAGGGAGTCATATGGTGGGGCTGTAGGGTCATTGTCGGCTGCTTTAAGTCCCTGTAATCATGAAAGGGAGAAAAAAAAAGAAGTAAGTTTTGTATCAGAGAGAGGCAGCAAGTAACTGGAACATCGCAGTGCAGTTATCTACCAACCACCACCTGAGAAAACCAAGTTCTTGTTTGTCTGTGGTTCATGTCAAGGAGAACAGGATTCACTGATGGGTTTCCAGCATTAAGCACTGGACATTTTGAATGTAACTGTACATGCAGCTCTAACAAAACTGTAAGAGAACATTACTACACAAGGAACAATGCTAATAAATACACACTTTCAGAGCTACACAGCTCACAACCTGAGGCATGAGCAATATGGGACTGGTTAAACAGACAGATGGGATAGGAAAAAATATGCATGTTTGCAAAGATTTGCTTTAACAGCCATCTCACATGGCCAATAACATATCCACTGACATCGCTGGCCTGCAGGTCCATCTGTGTGTGCCAAAAGCCATATTTAGTCAGTTCTGCAAAATTAATGTACCTCTGTAGACTGCTGTGTGAAAAAGATACAATATGTTGGCTTAAGCCGTATGTGCTTTGCCACCCATAAGATTCTATCTGCTCTTCATAAAACACACACAAGAAAAGACATCAAAGACAAATACACCACTAAAACCATTTCTGTTTCTTTGTTTCAAAGAAGTCATGTTATCAACACACAAATACTGGGTCTTCAGTAATTTTAAACTTCTACTCTCTATGGCTGAATAACCTAAACTAAAACCAAAATAAATTAACAAGGGACAAGTAGGGAAAGAACGACACTTCTAAAGAAGATAATTTTTCCTGTTTTCTTACATAGGTGCAAACCTAAACAATAAATTTAATTTTAGTATATGCAGCAATTGCTCTGTGGCGAGAGACATTTATTCTGAGAAGTTACAAGTTGAATATAACGGGCTGCAGCCTGAAGTTAAAAGTGAAAGCTCTCTTGTGTTTTGGATTTTTCAACGTCACAGTTTCTTCCACAGGATTAGCAATGATTCTTCAAGATTTTCTGCACTTTCAAGATGATCTACTCTGGCAGACACCAATGAGGAATAGTATGACTGCCAAAGTTCTTGAAGGCTTAGATAAGACTTTATGTTGTTCACTGTTAAAATAATTTTAACCAGTGCTATTTGCGCCAATTTTCTTTTCAATTTTTAATGGTTGTCTATTTCTTTAAAGAATCACATTCTTATATTCATTTTTTGAAGGATTAATGTGCATCCTTTTAATTATTTAACATATTTTCTTTATACAAAAGGATGTTTTTCTCTCAATCACGAACTGTTTAGTCTGAAAGTGATGTAATGGAAATAGCTGTTTTTCTTCCTAGATATATGCTAAAATACCATTAATTAAAGCATATAGTATTAATAAGAGAATCCTGATTTTTATCACCTAAAATAATTGAGAAGCGTGAAAAATGTACTAATTTTGCAAATCAGTGCTGGAAAGGCCCAGCATATTTATCAAGCTAGCGACCTCCATTCAAGAACATACTTTGGACTTAAAATGATCATTTCACACATATAACAACATCAAGCAGGCTATCAATAGCCTGCACAAGAAGGATAATTTTGAATTATCTGATAAACGTAATTCACGATACTCATTATCTTTCTCTTTGGATTTTTCCATTGTGATGGCCACAGTATGGACAAATAATTCAAGATTCCTAAAATGTAACAGCAAGCAAGCATTCTCCCCCTGTTCAGCTTCAAAGCTTGAAATAGTTCTAAGGCTTTCTCTCCGTTTCTGCTGCTGAAGCAGAAATGCAACTAAACTTCTCAGGCACTAGCTGGCCTTGCAATATTTGTATCTTCCCTTAAGCTTGGTTGGGGTGATGGAGTCCCATGCTTTTCGAACACAGGTGACAGGGAAGGAGAATAAGCATGAGCTTAAGGAGTGCTGCAGTATGAATCTCAGGTGTCTGTGTGTGAAAAGTCATTTACAAAGGTGTTTTGGAGAGGAAATGTTATTTCCCTGATATTCTGCCTAGGAACAGCCAGCCAAACATTGGATTCTAACTTATTAAAATCAGTGAACAAAGTATTTTCCTATGTGACTGCAGAAATTCTCAAGCCTGTCAGCTATCCACACCAAGAAGGTAGGCAACATCCTTCTGCCTTTTCTTTCCACAGGGAATGTTGGCTTTTTGCAATTTGCTGCCAGGATTATGATAGCATTTAAAATTAAAACCGGTTTTGAGCTACTGACTTATAAGACAGTAGCTCACTGTTACTCCACTGACAAATGCACTGTTTCAAAGGTTGCTCTTACTGTGTAACCCATTTTATTCAGAGAGCTATGGGCCGTGTATGGAAGTACTGACTCAACTCCACAGCCCAAGTTACAATGATAGTTGCCCCTATTTTTTGGCCAAAAATTCCTCAGACTCACAGTATAACAACTGAACTTAGTCTTTAACTCTTCAAAAGATAACCAAGTTCTCTGCCATATTTGTATGGCAAGTTACATGGTAAGATAGTGAAGGAATACTGTAGTGGTGGTTTTTTACATTCCTCTCTGCTAAGCATATTCTCTGAACATACTCAGTGCACTGCTTTGCTCCACTGCTGGGTTCTACAGCATGTCTGAAGCTGGAGATGCTCAATGTTAGCTTAGGCAATGAAATCGGCTTATGAAGCTCCTTGTGGTTTCAGTATTGCCACCTTTCTGCTTCCCTTTCAACAGGTGGTACCACAACGTGCTGTATTGGCATGACAGAGAAGGCAAAAAATGGTTGCCAAGAACTTCTCATTTTACTGAAATGTCATTGTCAACCACTTCTCAAAAAAATCCCTCAGTCTTTCCCAGATGTGCTCAAGAATCTCAGAACAGTGGATTTCTTGTAGTTATTTGGAATAGAAGTTCCTGAGCTGAAAACCCGAAACTTTTATTATAAAGAGCAGATTATTCAACAGCTGAATTGCTGAGACACATGCTTAGTTCTCCATCTTTCAGGAGGATCAAATCACATTTCTTTGCATTTGTTATACTTGCAATGCACAAAAGCAGACACAAGAACAGCTGATGTGAAAACCAGTAATGTCGTGACAATACAAAGGAGAGCTTGAGACCTAGAACAGACTGAGTAGCAACCTCACTTCCTCCTTTACACATTTTGCAGAGGAATAGGAAAGACTACAGCAGTGTCTTGACTGAGGAACAATGGTAACCTTAAATTATGCTTGCTTGGTATGTGCAGCATTCTTAATTTGTCTCAAATCAAGGGAAAAAAGAACCCACAAAATCTCAAACTAACATGAAACTTTACAAAATCAGAGATCTAGCACTTCTATTTTCATTAATCCTACTACTTAATCAGGTTCAACTAACTTTTGATGAGAATAGAAGAATAGAGCCTTACCAGGAAATATGAAAGACTGATTCAATATGTTTTTTACTTGACAAGAGAAAACAGAAAACATACAGCGACTTTTACTCTGCTTAGAGGTGTACTGTATCAATAACCATTTACTAAGAATGAATTGAGGGTCCTCCATGTCCTCGTGGGATGAGACCTTTAGTTTGTAATTTAAATTTAATTTACCTCAGGCTATGTCCTCTATTGATTATAAATATATTCTTAGCCACAAACTCTCCACCACAACATAATTTGTTTAAGATTTCTAAGGACAGCATAGGTGGTTTTTGAAAACAGGTTTAACAAAGCTTCTGCAAACAGGTCTGATTGATACTGTCCTGCAAATCCCAGCTATTCTAAGCATTAATTATGCTCCACACTCTGCAGGTTATGTTTTAAAAAGCTCAAAATGGAAAAAAAAAAGTCTACAGAGGATTCTTAATAACACATGACTTATTTCCCTGACTTGTTTGTACACTGAACTGGAAGAAAAGAAGGTTTTTCCCTCCCCCCTTAAATTAGAGATTCATCTATCCATTGAAATAGACAAAACAAGAAAGTCCCCGAGGTCATTTAGCTTATGCCTGCAAAACATATTTTGATTATAAAGGCACCTTTGGAATGTTCTTATTTTGGAAATTTCATAGCTCTGTATGTGTTATCTTAACTTTATAAGTGTTATAAAAATAATTCAAAGTTTTATCATACTTGTAACTTGTTTTTCAACTGAGAAGTCATTAGAACACTACAAAATACTTATACTTACATACTTCTCATTGAGTTAAGTAGATTTAATACAACTGATGACAGCTAGAAAGTAATATACTACAAAAACAAATTAAGTACTTCCGAAGGGAAAGAAACAAAATGACTCACTAGGTCTTTTTCACATTTTGTTTCTATGACTGTGTAATAGAAGTAAGAGGAAAAAAACACCCCATGCTTTCTCAGGTGATGGTAGCTAAACCCTCTAGCATCTGAAATGAATGACTATGGTTCTTTTTTGTCAGAAGCTGGAGTAATTCAGTGGCCAATCTGAACAATACTAGCTCTGTGTCTGAGTTACTGGTGAGCATAGAATTCAACAGACTAAATTAATTCCCACACGTGGGCCAGCATCCCAAAGGATCAGACTGATCAGCTACTCTGGGAACAGAGCCAAGTCCTCCAAAAGACTGGACTGATCTCCACAAAGCCTTGTAATCTTTTCAAGCCAATGGGGTAAATGCAGACTTCGTTACCGAGGTACTGGCAACTGAAAGGCAGCCTCTCTCTGTTCAGTTAGCAACTGGGCTAGTTTTGCACATGGTATGGGTTATGGCTGACCAAGGAAAAAATTATGGCGCGACTGGTAGTTACAGAAGAAGTAAGCTTTTTGCCTAATCATGTTAAATTTGGATGCAGAGGTAATGAACTTGCCCTTTCTTATCTTGTTATTTTGTTTTCATAGCTTGGAACAACTTCTGTCTGAGCTGTCCTAAGAAATGTCTGGTACAGGTTTTACCAAAGGTATTTCTTTAATTTATTCTATGTAAAACAGAAGAATTATCTTTTTTTGTTTTGTTTTGTTTTTTCCCTACTGAATTACCAAGTTGGGTATATCTTGCAAGGGTTGCTGACAATGAGCTGCAGGTGGAATTGTCTGAAGGGAGGTTGAAAACCTGTGCAGCCTGAATGTTTATGCTCCAGACACTGGTAATTTGGAATGTTAATTGTAATAGTAACTACTATAGTAAAATGCCATTTTTTTTTCTCCCAATAGACTTCTTAGAATCACATTTGCCACAGGAAATTTTAATATAACACAAATTAAGATAAAACTGTTGTGAGGAAATAAAATCTTCATTTTGCTGGGGCTTCTGGCAAAACTGAGCATGAAGAAACCTTGGCTGCAACTGTCTGCTTCAGAGTGAGGTGGAATGCCCCATAGTAAAATGGAAATGAAATCCTAAGAAAGACATACCTTATGATATAAATAAATGGTTGAAACATAGAATATGCCTCAGATAGTTCCTTTCAATCAGAGGACATAATTAACTCACAGCTAGCTTGAAGATAAGAAAATTGCCATGCTTTCTTTAATTTCATATATAATTATAGGGTTAATTTTATTTTAGAGTCGATGATATTATTTACATTATTTTATTATATAAAAGTAGCTCGAAGAAGCCTTCTCTTTTAGGTGATGGGCAAAAGGAAACAAAAAGAAAGGTATTGACCTAATAAAAAAGAAGAACGTAAGAAAATGATTCTCAGCTTGTCAGTACTGTGATTATAAACATACTGAGTTAAATCAGGACAGCACCTACTGTTTCTACATCTCCATGTACACATTGATGCTAGATTCTTCAGAAGTGACAACATACTGAGAAGCAGCATTGCAAGAAAAGCTTGCTGAGTAATTTATAAGTCACAGGAGGCTGGACAAACCTCTGCCCCTTTTCTGGCTTTCCAGAAATTACCCTCATTCCTTGTCTAGGCTCTGTAAGAGCAAACTCTGCTGCATGAAAAGGAAAATCAAGATATTGAGGTGTGTTCTTCAGGATATTGAGGTTAGTGTTCTTCCCTGCTGCTTGCCTGGTCACACTCATGTAAGTATAGGATGGGAAAACAATCTATCTGGAAGAAGATAGGCACAAGGAAGTTCTGGTGTGTACATTGTCTTGGCCAGCAACTGAGGTTTCTTATTCTCCCATGTGTCCACTGTTTTCCAGAAGCCAATAATAATTGTAGTATTTAGAAGTAAAAGGCATGCAAAATCCTCTTTGTTGAGCCACTTCTTTCTAATATAAGTCTTCCACAAACCCGAATACTCTTAAAAACAAATTTAACTGGAACAGCTTTCTGCTGGTTATCTCCCTGTAGATACTTTAAAATTGCTTCGCTGTATACCTTATTAGGAGCAAACTCAATTTTCTGCAGCTTTACTAACACAGAAGAAAGTGTATTAGCCTGATTTTTCTTTAAAACAAACAAGAATAAACATGTTTGCAAAAACAGTTCTCTGCAATACTTGCCCAGCTGTAACTGCCGAAGAAGATAGTGAAAATTAGCATAATTAACTACTACTACTCATCTACAGAATACAGAATTATTAAACGATAATTTACAACTTAAAAATAATCTAAATATTTGTTTTCCTGTAATTAATGAGAACAAGAAATGAACTCTACTATCTCAAGTTTCACAAAACCAATGATTTAGGACTGACCAGTAATTAAAATAATGAAACAAATATTTGTAGTAGTATTTCTTTTACAACTGTGAGCAATCTGTATAATCTGAATCTAACATTTATCTTTATTAATTTGAAGAATCAAAGGTAACACAGAGACTTTTAAAGCTCTATGACAAGTATTAAAAACACTTACATAACATTTAATTTAGCTGCCCTGCTCACTAATCGTATTTGATGGAATTCTTTTGGTCTTATTGAAGGTACAGAACTTCCACTGTTAATCTAGATTCAAAGGGTAATGTACAAGGAAAATGAGTATGAACTTCCTCCATTATTAAATTACTCTGAATTAATAAATGAATTTAGGCTAAACTATAATTTTGTTAGTCTATTTATTACTCGGAACCCACAGAATAATCCTGCTTGGAGATACTGTGGTTGCGGCTGATAACGTATTATGAATGTAATTAATACAAATATACAGAAGTTAATTGATGTATCTTCTCTTTCTGTTTGAATGAGTTAATTAAATTTGCCCACACTTCAAAAGAACATATTTACTTAAATCTAGCAAGACAATTTTAATTGTTTAAGTAAGTTTTAAAAAGTTATCATGTTCAAACATAACAGCTACTCGTGCAGAGCACAATTAACAAAATATAAAAGCTTATCTTATCTTAGGAGTAAACTCTTTCTTTCCTTTACCTCATTAATGAAGTCCCCAATGTCCCCAGGATGAGGAGCAGCTGATCTGACTGGATACTGAGGTTCTGCATGGATTGGCCTTTCATCAAGACGTCTGATTCCAACAGGTTTGATGGCATCTGGTTCCACAGTGTCAGGCTGTTGAAGCTGGCTCAAGTCATAATCCTGCAAAATATGAAGCAAAGAGAGTACGTTAGGAGAATTTTAAACAGTATCTGTCAGGGGAAACATGAAAAGAAAAAAAAAAAAGAAAATACAAGGAATCATTTCACCACAAGTTCTATTTTCAGGATTGTAACACTGAGAGTAAGTCTAAAACATTGTTATTTGCATACCAACAGGATGTTATTTGATTTATACTCCCTGAACCTACTGTTTTGATTCTATTCCATCAGATTTGTAGAGCTTCTCATAAATTTTCCATTGAGAAGCAAGGATTTGAGTAGTACTATTAAGAGACTAAACACTTTGCCTAGTAATGCTGATTTACTGCACAGAGCAAAGATGCCAAATCCAACTCTTATTTTTCTAAGCAAATAAATGCCAGACATTCTTATTCTGAGAAAGATGCAAGCGCACTGCTCTGAAGCGTTTTTGTAATACATTCAAAGAATGAGTTTAAGACTCCTTGCTGATTTCATGTGGCTTCCATAATATGAAAGCCAAAGGGGGAAAAATGTCATAAGAAGTACAAAGCTCCTCAGATTTGGTCTTAATTCTAAGCATTTTCTAAAGATTACTTGTGGATCTGTTCATTAAGTACTTGATGCTGCAGTTTCAAACTCTGGCAGACTGATGAAGCTAGCATAGCAGTATGAATTTCAATAAGCAGTATGTATGTATATAAAATTTTTAATTAGAATGTTTATGCATTTAAGATAGGTATGTCTGAATACTTTTTGCACAGTGTGATGCACTTCAGCATTGTAATTCACCTCACTGTTGTCATGTCTAGAAGGTAGTCACGATCAAAGACGCTTTTGCACAAGACACCAGTAAAAATGCCGAACAAGGAACTGGGCTCAAAGGCTTAAACTAAAGCCATCCACGAGCTACCCAGCAGACTGGGGCTCATGCCAACTCAACTGTATGCCTGACACCTTGCCCCACATATAACCCAAGCAGTTGAGGGGCACTCTAAATAAGCTATCCTGTCTTCAGTTTCTGTTTTTCATCAGTGATTTCCTGGTAAAAATCATATTTGTAATGTCATTTTGCTGGAAACTGTCTGTGCAGACAATTACGTTTTTATTGGTTCCTAAGTGACTCCTAAGGAAGAAATGCAAGTACAAACTTCTGCTGTCACTTCATGGGATGTAGGTCCTTTTGAGAGTATTACCTACCATGACCCCCAAAACCAGATTTTTCAACAGGAGGAGAAGTCTGTTGACAGCAGTGAAGGGTAGCTTGTTGGGTGAACTTTAACAATTAAATCACTACAACTTCTAATTTGTTACTCAGGTCCTCAGCTGACTGCACACAAATATATACTCAAAAAGGTGGAACAACTTCACTGAGATCTGAGAAAACAGCTTTATATATTTTAATTAAATTACAAATTCCTTGGGGCAGAACTGCAACTTCAACCCTTCAGTTCGTCATGCACCAAACAGGGTAAGTGATTTCCATGAAGCAGTATGGATTGGAGAAAAGTAAACAGAACTCCTTACCTTTTCCCTTTTTATTATGTAAAATAAATCAAAACAGCTTAGAAACACACTATCAGAAAATACTATCGAACAGAAAAGAATGTACTTTTTAGAATTTATAAATACGTAACGAGTGTTTTTCATATCCTCCCTAAAGATAAAGGTGCAAAACACAAACGGGGATAATTGATTGATTTTTTTTTTTTAATACTAGGCATTTTTATATGGATGAATTTGAACAGGTACGGTCAAAGAAAAATACATTAAAACCAGGAGAGCCTCTGGTCATTTCAGTTTTACAGCGATAAGATGTTTTCTTTTTCACCCATTCCTGTATGCAAACAGCTCTTTCTCTGATTAGTGGTCATACAGAAACTAAACAAGTTTCTAAACAGTACTAAACAAGTCTGACAGAGCCTTCCACATCTAAGGCCATTCTCCTGTATATATGCAGTTTGAGACATCTCCAGGCTTTATAGCTACAAAGACAGCAAAGATTGCCATCCTCAAGGCAACAGTGGTGCAGAATGTCTCCTTATGTGGACTCCCACTTTGGATTTCCTTTCTAGGGTAATTTATGACACTGCCTTCCAGACTTCTATCAGAGGAAATTTATTCTGCAGGTCTATTAGTGTCTGGACAGGAAGAAAAGATCCATTGTGCTTATTACCACAGACTCTCAATTCTCTTGTATCATTAAAATCAATACCAACTGTACATCAGTCAGGTATGGCAAGTCATCCACCATCTCCCCAAACTGGCTTAATGCTGTACAAACACAGCATCGTGCAATGTCTCCAGCTGTTTCAACATTCTGTCTGAAGTCAACTCTACTCAATTACTGCAAAGAAAAAGAAAGAAATATGTTTCAAAAGAGCCAGGGCGTAAGCTATTTAGGACTGCTGAAATTCCATCTCTTTGCTCAATGTTGCATTCACTGCTAGATAAATAGGAAAACTTTTCCTGTATTTTCTAAAGCTCTTGAACAGACTTTCAGGTTTGTCTCAAGCTGAGTTTAACATAGTTAACTGCAGAAGTGACAGCTTAAAGGAAAACTGTGCTGTATCAGAGAGAAAACAAAACATGGTGGGTTAAGTTGGGACAGCTAGCCTGGAGCAATGGGTCATTATTTCTACTCTTATTTCAAGATCACAAGTCAACACTGTTTTGTCTTAGCTCCTGCCTTCTTCCATACAACCTGCTCATCATTTAAATCTGTTGAGCGACTGAGGAAGAAGACTAGGCCCTCTGTTGGAAACATACCTGAGCAAAGTCTGACAGCATCCAGTTCATACGGCTGCCAACTTTTGTCAGAGGCATTTATTTACTTGCTTCTGTTGTTTAGCCCTAACTTCATTAATTTTAGAATACCTTTCCCTTCCTTCAGTTTGAATTTGAGCAAATTTGTTCAGAGGGTTTGATTTTTTTTTTTCTTCAAACTTCTGGATAAGCTCAGTTTGTTGATGGAAAGAAGCAGCTAATACTAGATTCTCTCTATTGGAACATAGCTAAAGCCTGTCCATCTCTGGCATCACTATTTTACTTCTTGCTGAAATAAATCCCATCATCTGTACTGAAGCAGAAAACCTTGTTTTGATTTGCTTTTGGTTTATAGAAAGGAACTAACATCAAGATGTGCTAAAAGAGCATTTTATCAGAAGTTACAACTTCTGATGAAATTTACTGATAAAATTATATAATATATATAAATCAGTATCTATCTATATATCAATATGCATCAATACAATTAATCTCTCAAATCTCCCCTACCCCAAAACCAGCCCAATTATAAATACTGACCCTATTAACTATTCACTTAGTTTGGACAGCTTTAAGCAGAGGCTTATACCATTACTAGCTCTGATCTTGTATTCGTGAAATGTGAGATCCAAGGCAGACAAGAGACAGTACTAAATATCAAAACCAGCTAGTTAAACCCTACAGACTAACTACCTTACCAGATGTGTAGACAGAAGGGTCCAAAACTTCTGAAAGCTTTTCTTTAAAACCTCTACACAGTAACTGGAAGGATAGTCCAAGTATTTCAACTTGAACAGAAGAAATGTCCAGAATAGAAGAAAATGCAATTGAAAATCCAATTTTATATTCCCAGTAATCACTGATTTACAAAGAAAAAGAAAATGCGGTCTTCAAAGTCTTTCCCCTTAAACAACTTCCTCTTGTGCAAGGCAGCTATTCATTTAACAATGCTTGAGTAATAATCCCTCATGCAGCAGTCATCAGCTATGGCCGTAGGAGAGAGATACCTTAAAAGAAGTACCTCATTTCCTGACTGTTACCAGAGTCTACAATCTCTGGAAAGAGAAGAGGGAAAAAAAAAAGAAAAAAAAAAAGAAAAAAGAAAAAAAAAGAAATTATCCAGGAAGTGGAATTAGTCATAAATTTCTAGTTAACTTTTTTTTTCCCCCCTCCTTCCTGGATTAGCTGTTTCGATTATGTTTAAATTTTAGAAGTTTATGGCAAAAGCTTAGTGTATTATGCTAACTAGACCTGCTCAATATGAATACTCACTGAAACTTAAAGAAGAATTCCAAACAACAGATTCAAATTTAATAAAACCATATATTTTTATGCATATATGGGATTGATCCCCCTCCCAAGACATCATATCCATCCCCGTATCCCCATGGAAGAAATCATCAATTTAATTGTCACTAGGTTCACTTACTTTGACTATGACACCTGTGAGTGACATTCACTGGACAAAACCAGCTGTAGTGGTCTACCCACATGTTAAAATGCTGCTTTACATTATCAGAAGTTTTCATTTCATGCATCCATTTTACAGGATGATACTTTAGCATAAACTCAATTTTATTATTGTGTTAGGGGAACAGAGGAAACTATGACTTGAAGTACCAACAGATAAAACACACATTCTGCTTATCCTCTGTGTTACAAAGACAATTTCTGTCTATTCCAGTACAGAATTGGGGTGGAAGGAAGAAGGGAGGCAGTATTTTATATAGGTAAGTGTTCCACCTTTAAAGGTCTTTTAAAAACAAATAAAAGGAATAAAAAACAATCTTGCTACATGTAACCATCCTACTCCAAACCCACCAAACATGGTCCTAAGGCAGTATTGCCTGAGTTCTGCAAAATGCTCCAAACCCCCTAAATCTTACATCTGCTGAAATAACGGGACTTCCAGAAAGGCAAAGCACACAGGTCTGACTAGATGCAGACTGCAAGTGGAAGACTGGTTAAAATGCCTGCACTAACAGTTGTTCTTTATTTGCAATTCATTTTTTGATTACTTTCTGCCATAGTGCTTTTCCTATTTGTTTTTATTATAGACACATCTGGAGCATTACAAGTTAATCATTTTTAAGGTAACCAAGAAGCTCACTTGTCTTTTTTAATAATAAAGAAGGTGGAAGTTAAACCTGAGCTGCAGATAAAACACAGTAACAGGCGCAGGTTATAGGTAGGATAAAATAAAATACAAAACAATTTTGTAATGGCATTATGGAAACATTTCTTTTCCTATGATGAGATAAAGATTCACCAAGGAATGATAATAATTCCTCCACAGGAGCACTGCATGAGTCAGTCATTCAAAAAAAATAAACTCAATGTCTTACTAAGCAAACACTATTCTCAAAATAACTTCCTCCTAATTATAATATTGCAGATGCCTAGGGATATCTTAACAACAGTTATTTCTTTCATTATCATAAAATATTTTCCAATTGTAATGTAATGCAAAATAAAGGTTAAGAAGTGAGCGTAAATGATCTGAACACTCAGGATGGTAAAAATAAAATACAGTCATATGGATTTATAACATTGATTGAGTAGTTCAGAAATATTGTCGTTTTTACAATAGGTTGTGGCAAGATCCAGCATACAAAGCTAATGTAATTGTAACATGCAAGAATCCAGAAAGTTACAATAAGAAAAGGAAAAACTAGCACCACCCACCAACAAAAATCCAACAAAATCCGATGGATTATTCAATTTGTTTTTATCAATGACTCACAAATGCTAGAACAAAACTATATTTTTCACGTCAGCAATCCCTGTTTGAATTTAATCCATTCACACATAAAAATAGTCCATTACGTTTTCATGCTATTATCATCTTTAAAATAAGTATTACTATTTTATTTGTCTCTATATGTAAGGTGAAATAAAACATGACAAAAAGCAAAATATTGACTCATGTCTGAGCAGACTGTAAGGAAAGGCAATTTAGGAAGAAGCAAGCAGAGCTCTTACTAAGAAAAATACTTTGAATAATAGTAAAATTACTGTTTTAGATAGAAACTCTTGTACTGAAGAGGTGTGATGGTCGGATTAAAATACCCATTCAGAACAGCTGATCTGCAACAGTTTCAAGGCGTACCAACTGCTCTTGCAACTTGCTTCAACAGGACCACTTGCATAACCAAGTACTACTAAAATTCAGGAAACACCACAGAAATGGGCTTAAAGGAAATGTGAGGAGCACATTCTGTAATTTATTACAAAAGATATATACAAAAACAGTTAAATGGAAGAAAGATGTATGTGAGTTATCAGGCTGACATAAGCAGTAAGCATCCCCAGTTGAGCACCCGCCGCCTCCACATAAATCACATAAACGGCCTGAGACGTGGTAAAACGAATTAGTGATGTTTATGGGTTGTGATCTGCTATCCTCGTGAACTCTGCAGCAGACATGGGCTAAGTGCTTTAACACTCAGACAACATAAGGTTTTGGTATTTTGAACTGACAATAGTGTCACTAGTTGAGTGCACATCGTGTCAGGGGGAGAATATTAGTTGTTCGTCTCACACTTCCCGTTCACTAACGACTACAGGCTCCAAATCATGTTGTCCATTAATAATCAAGACTGTCACTCCCAGCTTCTGAAGGTGTACTTAAACTTGGTGTATCTATCCATTTCAGAATATAGCAAACTGCAATGCCCCCACCCCAAATTGCTGGGTTAAACATTCGGATGGAATTAAAAACACAAACCCTCCCCCCAAACAACAGGAAAACCAGTCCCACTGACTCCTGTGGAGTGGTGATGACTCAAAGCCACTCACAGTCTAGCTCCTATAGTAGTCAGGTAGCCAGATTGTTAGAACTGGAACATATTAAACAAAATCCTGGGAAGAATCACAGACTTTTCTGAAGCATTTTTTCTCCCTCTCATTCCTCCCTGGTCTGCCCCCCCTCCCACCTCCTTTCAGCTGTTACAAAAGTGATCTTTCCTGGTACCAGGAAAAAATGTTCTTGTCTGGAACAGAATGTGTGCTATACAGCTGTCAGAGACAATTTTTCAATCCACATTTCCAAGAAACAGAATTTTAGGTGAAAGAAGTCCAGAAAACAACTATTTTCGACATTGCTCTGCAGCGGTGCAGTGGGGAGTAGGCTACCATCAGTTCTGACAGACAGCTGTAGAGCTTTTCTGGCTTAGGGAATTAAAAGCATTTTTCTCAACTGTGGTGGAAATCGCATAACGCTGTATAGATCATTCCAGGCTCAAGGAAGACAACGAATCATTCCAGAACATCAATTTTCTTTACAACCATTCAGCTTGTCAGTGAGAAAAACAGGCTAAGAAGGCCTCAGATCAGATTAACATGAGACTTTCAAAGACAGAGTAAGTGGATCTTTTATGACAAACTTTGTATCAGAATTTCTTCAGAATTCTAGCTTAAGGGAAAACGAAAAAAGAAAAGCACACAAAAAACGCAAGCAGGAATTCCACTTTGCTGCTGACAGCAGCTACGACTCAGAGGAACAAGCTGGAATTTGGAACTCATCAAATTTGTTACTGGATACACTGTTCTGATTGCATGGACAACGTGTTTGAAAGGCACATGCTGAACATGCTTTAGGAGTTTCTCAGTCTGTCAAGATAGTTCAAAAACGCAACTGTATAACTTCCTAAAAAAAAAAAAAAAGACAAACAAACAAACAAAAAAACCCTCTAAGCAAAACCAGAAGTCTAAAAGTAATTTGGTTTATGATTCTGAGAGTCTGAAGTTTATCACTTATCTTGGGGCCCTAACAAACTATCTTCCTGTCACCTAAACATGTGGCATAAAGAAGATGATGGTGAAGCCATGCTATGTAATGTATAATCATCTTCACATATTCATTCAGAAGAGGAGGTGATTTTAAAAAGGTCTAGAGTAATTTGCTTGTTATAAACAGTAAAAGGAATTTTAAGAGGTAAAGATTATTAAAATATCAGAACTTAACATATTCTTTGCTTTCACTAAGATTCACAAGAAGCTTCGAGCATATCCTTTTGTTTTGCTGCATGATAAGACCCTGTGCTCCTGAGTTACCCTAGGCACTGCCTTCCACCAGAGCTGCTTGTTCAATCAGTGCTGATGGTTTTGGGGACAGCGCACCAAAAAAAGTTAATATTGACAGAGCATTTTACTCTGTCATTTGCTGATGCCTTGTGGATGCAAGGTTGACGTGAAGCAATTTTTCTTGATTTTAATAGAACAGTAGCCCTATGAGGCCTCATTCTGAAAATAGATTTTGATGCAAGTCTTATATGCTTTTTTGGGAACACTTAGCTTTGACACTTTAACACATATTTTAACTTTGACAAAAATGCAAAGGTCTTGATAGCCAATGCCTATTGTCTGCAGTGTTCTACAGACAGCTTTCCTTGTACACAATTTTGCTAAGCAAAAATGAGATTACTACTTGTAAGGAACTTCTTGATACACTCAGCTTAATCTACAATATACTTAGTACTTAAATTTCATATAAAATTACGTGCAAAACCAAATTAATCTGAATTTTACATGGCAAAATGTCAAACCAAAATAAAGTTAAAGCAGATCCCTGAAAAGAATATATTGCCATCATCTACTGCAGATAGAAAATTAGGTGCCTATGAAAAGTTTGTGCTCTCTATTCACCCACAGGCATAAACTCCTAATTTTTGAGCTCTGAGAGAAGCTTATCCATTTTTTGCCTACACAATTGTCTTAAAACATAAGTGGTTATAAAAGCGTGCTACATTTTGTGGGTACTCTTACTTTCTGTTCCTGTGACATCTCTTACGTTTGAGTGTACAAAGGCTTTTTTAGCTCCTCAGACACTGACATTCTACTACCCAATGGATCAGGATAGGGACCAGTGTACCTGAACTATGTGGCTGATAGCTATGATAATTTGCAAGAACAGCTTTAAAAATTATCTAAAGAAAGCAAGTAGGGGTTTTGTGGCTAAAAATCCTTCTATTTTTATGAAGTCCTTAAACTTCCTCTTGTCTAGGTACTTCATCAACTCATTGTGAGAGGAAATATTTCTCATTTCCCATTTTTTTACCACTTTATTGCTTCTCCACCCATTGACAGTTCTTCCTGCATGCACTATGCTCATTCATAGCTGCGAAAGGCTGCATTTATGGACGGTTTATACCCTGCTAAATCTTTACTGCGTTTACACGTTATCTCCTGCTGTGTTCCCTTGACTAATTCTCTCATGGAGACAGCACATTCACTTCAGAGGAGCACAGTGCACAACGGATGGAGGAGAGACTTGAGCACTATTTCTAAACTATTAAGTATTTTTCCCTTCTCTGTGCTGTTGCTACAAGTCTTAAGATTTCTGATCTGCAACACAACTTCTCCCAGCACTCTTAAAGCATAACCTGTATTTTCCTAATGAACAGTATATGCTCTGAAAACTTTGCTGACTCTGTCCTGAGGACCGTGTGGTCAATAACTAAAAACATAACCACATGAAAATTTCTAAGCAGATACTCCAGGAAATTGTGTGTGGACAAGAGCTGGAGATGTGAACTGGAAAATTAGTTCTCACAGGTCTGAATTTTCTTAATTCTTTTTCATCTTGTAACTCTTCTGTGCAGAAACAGATGCGCAAACTGGATACAGTTCTTGTACTCAAACCGTATACAAACAACTGGAATACACGCAGTCTCACAGGGTTGCCTTTAATTTGTTAACATAAATGATTTTCAAAAACTGCATAAGCTGAAGTTTCCTTTGCTAACTGCTTAGAATGCAGTTAAACTTAGAATGCAGTTTACTATGCAGAAAATCCAGGAAGTAGGAACAGTACCTGGGGAAATGCAGGAAGCCTGGAAGTTGTAAGGAGAACACCAATTTCAGACAAACAAACAAAGGAGAAAAGAGAAGCTATACATGTATGTATCAGTGAAGGGAGGCACTTTTCAGAAAACTGAAGTACTGGATGGATGTGACTCAGGTTATGTGGAAGAATTATACTTAATTTTTCAAGGCTTTTTAATGGAAAATTTCTTAGGCTGTATTATATGCACTGTTCCGTTCGTAATTGTTACACTTACTTTTACCACTAATAACATGCATAAATCTATTATTTGTCATGCTCATAAACACTTAATAAACCTCCTCTGAAGGAAAGAAACCACACTGCTTGGAAATTCACTAACTCAGAGAGAGAGGAAAAAAGTTTTTCTTAGCATACACATATCACTCCTAGTTCTCCAACATATCAACAGTGGTTCAACCAGAGGTGATGCGAGAGTAAATGCATATGGCACCTGCCTGGAAAGGTATTTGAATAGACACAGATGTGCAGTGACAGCTACTTGAAACATAAATACTTTCCAAGCTGAAATCAGCCAATCTGTCAATAGCCAACATTACCGTACATACAGGAAGGCATTCACCCAGGACTAAAGAAAGGTCACATATGGAATAGACTATTATATTAGACACTCTGCACTAGTGATTCTGTACAAAAGGATCCCTGACAAAGAATGAAGAAGGTTTACAGACTGCAATCTGAGGAAATTTTAATTGTCATTTAAATATAACTGCCTTAGTTGGAATATGGCCAAAATACCATGACTCTTTGACAGCGTGTAAGTGGGCAATACACTAGTTTTACAATATTACCCAAAAGACAGGCAATTCCTACCTCTGGAACTCCAAAAATGACATGAGAAAAAAGTTTTATATCATGCTTTTAAAATACTACTCGTCTTTGATATTTAATGCACAAATTAGCTACTTATTACAATCCGTCAATGGAAACAAAATAAAGTGCAGAGTGAAGCATGAACCTATACGTAAAAAACATTCATCATTTCTCACCTGATCTTCTTCTCCACCACCTTCTTCATCATATTTCAAAATGTTGTCCCTCACATCATCTTCTGGATCAATCAAGAGCTGCTTGGCCTGACGTTCCTTATCACGGCGCTTCATCCATACCACGAACATTAAAACTAAAACTATGTGGAAAAAGAGAAGACACAAAAATACATTGTAATTCTGAAGCACAGCCATAGAAAAACGTGCAAATTTAAACCACACTACTACTACTGTTTTTGACTGTTCTCAATAACACATTTCAATAATACAGGATGGATTTTTATTTTTAAATTTTAAGGAATGAAGCTTAAGGAAGAGATGTTTAAACTTAAGCTACTGTAAGCAACTTGATTTGGAAATCGGTCAATCACATATTCCTTCCCTAAGTCAAAAACGTGTTCCACATCTGCAAAACAAACTTGTCATAAAAGGAAGTAAAAAAAAAAACAAGCTTCACAAACCACTGAATTCAGAGAGAATCTCTCTAGTAGTAACAGAACTTCTAGAAGATTATACTACTTTTATTTTTTTCTACTATGTCTGAAGAATATAGGGCACTTCACATAGCTTAACTACTTCTGATGTCTGAGTATCACTAAGCTTTAGACCATTTGGGCAGATGAGCCAGCAGCCCACCAGAATGAACCATAACTGTTGCTTAATTCTATATTTAAGCTCAGAAGCAGTAAGAATTATGGTCGAGGAAAATACAGTGGCATTTGGAACTATACATTTTTAATCATTTATTCTCAATAAATTTTCAGTTAGACTGTTTGTTTACACACCAAAGCTGTTAAAGAAAGCAGAATGAGAAACACAATAGAATAAATTTGAGTAAATGAATCTCTAAATACAGTAGGTTTGTTTCCAATTACAACCACCTTCATGGAAAGAAATTTCAATTCATCTAGAATGTAAATATATGAGGAGTATCTTAAAAGGTAAGGAGAATATCCTAAAAGATTTGGTAGTTTCAATAAGGCTCTGTTAAACCAATACAAGGCACTCTTAAAACATTAGGTTATCAGGAAAATCATTATACAGAGCTGAGCTTTGCCAGACCCAAAGAATACCCTAACTCGCCCCCCTCCAATCCTCTTGTTTTGTACGTCCTGGGCTAGTGCACAGTATACTCTGAACAGATTAATTCCTTCCTTATGTTGCACCACAGTCAGAAATCAGTTAACCGTAATGTGTAGGAGAGCTGGCATCTAATTGACTACACTGGACAGATACTTAGTCGTGATGTTTAGTCACTTCCCTTATTGAATGAACTCAACACAAAAATAAAATACTAGCACAGCTTTGTGTAGTACATAAACAAACACACAGATCTGTGTTTCTGCATGGCTGCTTGCTTGCTGGGCCTTATATGTTGGGCTGTGATGCATTACTTTCCAAAATCATAAAATAGCCTACTTAAATTAATCTGACACTTAATAGTAATAACACCAGCGCATTCCTGAGAGGCTGTGTAACCCACTGCGGGTTGTGTCAAATCACAGAATACCAACAGTACCAGAGACTAGATGTCTGAGGGCTGATCATATCGTCATCCTGGTCACTCACTGATGTAACATAACATGTACCCTTGGGCACAGATGAAAAACCTCTTTCATAAGCCCAGTGCGGGGACTGTGCTCTTCACTGCCAAGTATGCATGCAAGTGCTAGTTATGACACATCTTGCAGACTCCTAATTCATCAAAGTTTTCACACTTGTCCAAGACATTAACCTAAGCAGTAACAATTCTTGTATTTGAGTCATTAATCCCTTTTTGGTCTTTCTCAAGGTACATCAGACTAAAACATAAAATGACAGTATGGTATAATAAGAGTCAGTATTAAGGAATCCATCTACTTACTGAGCAAGATGATGATACAAAGCAGAATTGCAATGATGGCACCAGTGCCCAGTCCTGCGCCAACAATCCGGTCAACGTCAGTACAATCCCCATTGATGTCGCACTGGCAAACTTTGACTTTCAGCACAGAAGTGCTAGATGCATGTGGATTTCCAGAATCTGTAATTACTATGGGGACATCATAGATACCAGCCTCCAGAAACCTGATCCTTAAAGAGAGCTGGGCATGATCACCTGCGGGTGAAATAAGGCACTAGGTTTACAGAAGACAGAAATGGCATAAAATGGCTCATCTTTGAGCTTTGCATCAACACAACACATAGCCCACTGACTTTAAGACACTCAGGGCAAAAGATCTCCTTTTTACTGTGGACTTCTTTCTTAAGGTTTCTTGTTCTTTAGGGAACTTGTACTGAGGTGCTTTCCTATTCATGCTTACCAGATTAACGTATATTGTGAAGTCATACCGAAGTTAAAACACACAAAACAACATGCAATTTCCTTTAACGTGATTATAATTTCTGTAATGTTAATTACCACTAATTCGAACAATGGTCCAATTCCTCTTAATACTAGGAGGTGTATCAGGCAGCTCAAAGGCAAATGGTCCCGCATTTGGATCAATGTCAGGGTCTACAGCAGTGATGTTAATAGCATTAGGCTGCAGCGTTTCACATGTTGTGGCTTCTTTTGGGTTCACTTGGGGAGCATTATCATTGATGTCCAGCAAATGTATTTGAAGGGTGCCAGTTCCACTCATCGGAGGAATTCCTTAGGAGAAAAAAAAAAAAGTACAGAGTCTGTTTCCAGTTGTAAAGTTACTTAAAAGAGCTTGTACCAACCAGCTCAATTACCACATACACACATTCACTGCCGTTCTGGAATTTTGTTTTTACCAAGCCAATCTAACACTGTCACTGTTCCTACAAACACATAAATTCTCATATAATCTGCCTTCTGAAAACTGTCCTACTCAACAAAATTCAACTCTTAACTGCTGATCCATGGATCAGGGAGACTTCATCACTTTACTTGATCAGACAGCTAGTTCCTTTTCCAGAGAAGGTCTACATGAAACACTTCAGAGGAAAAGGTGCAGAATTTGCATTCTTTAGTTCTCCCTTGCAGAAATTCTTTCATAACTTGGAAAACTTCTGATCAACTTTTACCACAAGCATGCTACTTCAATTCTTTCTAATACTTACTTTCAGCATGCAGATTCATACTTCCAGAAATTCCCGTTATCTATATTGAATGTGTGATCCTTCCTTAAACCTTGCTAAAGTCACACATTTATGAGAACATGTGGCACTGAATTTCTCAGTATAATTAGCAATGGTTTTCATTCCTCCCTCTGTCCCCATATAATCTCCTTCCAGTTCCATTTACTTTTATTCTCCAGAACAGGGCCAAAAGGATAGAAATAGCTGACCTAGCTTTGTTATACTGTAATAGTTTGTATAATTTTACCATTTGTCTTCTCTCCAAGGTAAATAGCTTTAGTGTTAGAGCTTACCCTTCTAATGTGAAAATGTTGCTGAACACACCTGTCCATCTTTCTGATATTGGCTATAAACAGCACAGCATTCTAGCCTATTTTAAGGGACTAATTTCTGAGCAGAAAACTTCATTAAAGTGCCAATGAAAACACACTTTTCCCTCTGCGCTTCTGCAGTCGGAATATGGAAAAATATAATCCATGCCACTTCTTCAACATGCTACTCCCCATAAAGTCATCATCCACTCCTGCTGTGCATTTGTTCAGCCTAGCACAGTCTTGTGTAGACTTATTTTTCAGTTTAATGTAGGTTTAAGTAATGTAACAAATATGGTGTCCTCCAAACTCACTGGCTTATTGTTCAGCTACTTCCTGAGTGGCTGGGAAATATACAAATTCTTTTACTTTCATAGGCTTCTGACTGGATATCTAAGTATATCTTGTTTTTTGCTCCAGTAAAATAGAATGACATTCAACCACATTTCAAAAAAAAAAAAAAAAAACAACAATGCTGATACATACCATTATCAGAGGCAAGAAAAGTTGCATTATACACATTGTTTTGCACATATATTGACTCTCTGTCCAAAACTGCTGTAGTTGTTATTTGTCCATTGATGGGGTCAATTTTCAGCCAATTTGCAGGATCTGAAAGTTTTGAGTACCTGTGCATTTGAACACAAGATGTGTCATTTATCTGCCAACACAAATATTGACAACCTAGACAACAGACAATTTAATTTGCATTCTGAACACACTTTTGTAATTTGGAGTCAATACTTTACAAATTTCCATTTATTAAGCTTTGTTGCTAAAATTCTTGAAAATGCATATTCAAGAATCTAAACATTAGACTGTTTTTAAGTGCCCTGCCATTCAAATTACCATGTAACTTGAGTAAACCATACAATTACCATAAACTAAATAACATCCATATTCAGACTCAATTAAAATATTTAACTCGGGATCCCTCTTGCTTGTTCTATACCTACAGAGCTGTTGATGCCAACTTTTATGTTATCAGAGCACTGAAAGCAGGAGAGATGCGGAGAAGTAAGAACGTATAAAGAGCACTTAACAGCACTAACTCATATTATTCTCACGCTTTCAGTATCACTCAAACTTAATTTTCTACAGAGGCACAGATTTTATTGCATGTTTCTGATGTTCATTTGAAAGAAGAATGTCTTTCAAAATCATCCTTCTATCTGGCAAATTTGTCCTTTGACATTAATCAAGTGAAAGCTATCTTAGCTCATTAAAAATGTATATATCCTTAGAGTCTTCATGCTATCATGTCTATGCAGTGCTTATGTCCAGAAATGAGCAAAATATAGCCTACAGCTAACCAACATTAAGCGAAAATAAAATTCTAACGCCCTTGGAGCCTTCCTTTCTGTGGAAGGAAAGTGAGAAAGAAGTTCTGGAGTTTTATCTACATGAGCTAATAAACTGAATAAGCTAGGAAAGTGAGTCCTGACCCAAGGCTAGTCACTGTGCCTCAGCTTTGCAGCCAGTGACCGTGTTTAAATGAGGTATGCAAAAGCATGCTTAAGACTTCCATGGTTTTGTTTTATCCTCTTCACTTTTCTAATTTAGATTATCTTCAGACATTAGGCAAATTGTGAACAAATTACAATCACAGCTATCAGTACAAGAGTTCACAGATGGACAACAACAGTACTGTGTATTGCTGGAAAATTAAAAAAAAAACCAACCTCCTTAAGATTTGGTCCTCAGTCAGACATCTTTTTGTTACAGCACCAAAATTATTGGTTAATTTAAATTGCAAATGTCTTTAGTTCACACACACAAGTCTGTGTCTGCTCTAACTGAACTCACTAGGCTACCACGTATCGCTTAACACACGACTTCATTCTACCTTGATGAAGTAACACTTTACATTAGAAGATGATCTCATTTACAGATCTATGAATGCTGTTCAGGTCACTTTTTCTCTACAGCCAAAATTCGCTTTGGAGAATGTTGCAAAAGATCTACAGGAGGTATTGGTATATATGTGTGCCATGGTACACAGAGTCACTTACACAGTCTCTTTGTTCCCCACCCACTCTACAAGGATATTGCATCTGAACTGCTAAGTAACCATAATATATTTATATAGACCTTAGAGAGGTTTGCTGCATGTAACGATCTGGGTCCTGAGCTGTGAAAGTTGTCAACATGCTACCAGCAAGCAGCCCTTCTTCTTGACGTACAAGCTTGGGGTTTGGAACAAAATATGGACTCTCATTCACATCGATGACCGTAATTGAAACAGTTGCTGTTGACTGAGGAGGATGCTGAATCCCCTTAGCCAAAGGCACTTGATTTTCCGCAGCTACAGTAAGTACGAACATTCTGTTTTTCTCGAAGTCAATAGGCTGTGAAAAGTAAAGAGTGGGAAGTCTTAACATTTGCTCACAATAGTCATGGCCACAGAAAAACGTTTTTACTTTAAAGCACATTTTTAAACATTACTTCTACTGCTTTTCTGAAAAACAAGCAAAGAGATGAAAGAGAATATGATTAACATAATACCTCAACATGTGATTGGGTTGGGGGTTTCGCTTATCATAATCATCATTTGTACTATTACTACTGATAGAACCCTTGGCAAAATTTAATTTGCTCAGGTACAGCCACTGGTTACAACAGCGGAAACATTTTCATCAGACTATTATGTTGGAACTCCCAGCTTTGTGCCAGGCACTCATTTGAGCAGATACAACTTCTGAGAAGCTCCCCAAAAAGAGAAAGGCTGGGAGAGATCTGCCTTTCTATGTTACGAGAAGAAAGGTTTCCTAAACAAGATCATGATCATACCTAGCCCCCTAGATGAGGGATTCCCACGTCTTTGTATTTTACCAGAAAGACTCTCTGTAACCCCAGATAACCCCATTGCTGGTATCCCTACAGCTCCCGTTTTCACAGTCCAGACACCCTTCAGTCTGGGGACTGAATTCAGTAATTCAGATGTCCAACTTAAGGAGGAGCAGGAACAGTTTGAGACTAGAGCTCCTTTGTCCTGCTGCATATGGCTGAGGCATTTCTCAAGACCTGATTCTCATCAGTGCTATGCACTGAATTGCTCACACTGATTCTAGACTTCAAGGAGCCCTGTACCTTACAGGGGTAATTGGCATGTAACAGTGTGAAGTCAGTGACAACAGACAACCCAATCTTCATTACAGGTTGACAGATCAACTCACTGCACCTCAAGCAACTCTTTCTGTGTCTTTCTGCTTAAAGTAGTGCTGCTGGCTAGACTGCAGAACTGCAATTCACCACCTGAAGCAGAATTTCCCATGGTATTTAAAAGGCTCTGATTTCATATGGTGTATCTGACCCCCTTCTGAAAAGACCCATCGTTCCCTTGCATTTGTAGGAATAAGTTCCTTTTCCAAATGAGGCTCCCACATGCTGCTATTCTGTTGTTAAACCAGGTCAGACGTGGCAAAGCACTGAGATACTCTGGCAATAGAGGGGATTCAAATTTATTTTTAACAAACTCTCAGTGCGCAAAGCTATGTCAAACACATTAGAGACTTAGAAGCATAGGTTTACTTCTCTTTATGTTACTTGTTTAATCTGAGCATTTTTTAGATTCACTTTTCCAGGGGCTTCTAGTTTGACACTATTCCTAGACCTGAGAAAGATGCTCATGTGCCTAATTACAAAGCACAGACACTCATGTAATTTTTGCTGGAAGACTGTAATATAAGAATTGGTACCCCTGGGGAAGTGCAGTTATAGAACAGAAGACAGTTCTTCGTAGTGTGAATTATCACTCTAGCTGTACAAAAATTCTATCTTTTTCTCACCTAGATACTGACATGATTAAAAAAAAAACACACACAAAAAAAGAAAAAGAATGAATAAAAAGTGAATGCTTTAATTTCCAAATGGGAACACTGGCATCTCACACTTCATAAGTGGATGGACCAAAAGCAGAACAGGCCAGCTCAGAGAAGAGACACTTATCAGAGAGCCATGAGGAAAGGTGGCTACTGCTTGGCATGTTTAATTATAGAACAGCACTGTTATTATCACTTAAATAAGTCACCCCTCAACACAGAGCTGTGTTGGCTACAGAAGGAGCATAGACAGGTTATTCCATAAAAGGTATTTAAAAGAGGTTTTAAAAATAGCCAGTCTTTAAACGCCTCTTACAAGTAGCCTCCCACCTATCACTTTTCCCTCTCTGATTGTGCCTTGACTTTTTAATTTGTATCTGTTCCTTAACAGGAACATGTTGACATAATACCAGCAGACAACAAGCATGACTACTAATGGAGGCCAAGAGGTAGGAAGCTGTTTCTTCAGACTAGCAATGAATGCTAAGCAGATGCTTTTTCACAGACTAATTCCTATCTTTTGGCAAATAAAGCTTCAAAATCTGTCATTTTCAACAACCTAACCTGCTTTTTAAAACTGATCATTTAGAATACTACTGATAGCATAAGCAAGGAAATGCTCCAGGAGATGAATGGCTTACTTCCACAAGACAGACAGTGCCCATTCATTTTACTTTCAAGACTTGTGCTGGCCTCAGGAAGTCACATTTATTTTCAGTGTTCTCCCACTTATTTGATTTCTGCTTAACTCACTGAATTGCAGGCATCTCTTACCTTCACAACAGTTACCAACCCATCATTGCTATTTGGATCAGTCAGGATAGTAAATAGACCTTCTGGGTCTCCTCCGGTCATTCGGTACATTGCATTCCACGCAGGCGTGTGTGGCTGATCTTTATCTGTTACTGTTAGGTTAGCTACTATAACATCCACTCTGTTTTCTGGTACTTCGCCATAGAACTGCAAAAAAGAACAAAGCCCTTCACCATGTTGGCAAAAGCAGGCAAGAGGCACACTATGCTGAACAGGCTTGTACCCACCTCGTTTAATGCTAGGGAGCGCATCTCATGTCACCAAAGCTCTGACAGCTTATCTAATGAATTTTTACCTGAGGCCACCCAGAAAACTTATGGTTTGACTCCCCAGTCAACTTGGCCTAAGCAGAATACCATATCTGATGGGCATATTCTGCACGTATTTAAGTTCTACCTGCCAGTAGGCTATTTAATAAGTGATAAATATTTACAGTCTGTGAATATAATGAGAAAATTGGGGAATAGGTATAAATATGCACGTCCTCCAGTTAGTCCTACCCCATACTTACAGTCATAGCAGTGAACTCGGGAGGATTGTCATTGACATCTGTCACAGTGATGACAGCAGTTGCTGTGTTTGAAAGACCATATGTTGGGTTTCCTTCCATGTCCGTAGCTTGAATTATTAATGTATATTGTTGTACTTTCTAAAACACAAAATGACATCAACATAAGTTTTAGACAAAACTGACATTATTTGTAGGACAGCAGGTGTTTCTGAAATTCCACTTCGCTATGCACTGAGCTTATCATACTGTTTATCCCAGTTAGCATCACTTGAAATGACAGGAGCAAAGTGTACCACGGAAATACAGCACCAGGTTGCATCTAACTCTGTTGAACACCACTGCTCAACATTTTTCAAATACCACTGAGATGAGGGCAGACTGCCTTCCGCCTACTTTCGAAATCAAAAATACTTTATACAGTTGAAGCCGTTATCGCAGGCCTAACAACGCTTTTCCAATGTGGGAAAAAACAGAGCAGTTTATTGGGATAACAGGGTAAGTCCTCAAAAGCATTCGAGAGGACTGAGCCAAGGAATGTTTGTTGGCCAAGCCACCACAACTGCCAAGGCTTTGTTTCAGCCAGGCCTAAGTATACAACTGCAGCTGCAACGCCTCGGGATTGCTATGGAAACCAATGGTGTCAGGGCTAACGGAGACCAGCACACGGAGGAAAGGGGAGGGAGCAACCCAACGGACTACTTCCATAAAGGTTAAACAGCCCGCAGAAGATGGCTGCCACCTCCTCCTCCCTGCCTGCAGCCTTACTACCGGCCCTGCGAGCCGGGGGAGCCCAGCTCTCCAGGCAGGGCTGGATGCTCGCCAGAGCACAGGCCTCCTTTTCTGTGAAAAAGAAATGCCCCGCTGAGAGCTGGCCTCAGACTGGCTGGCTTTGTAACACTGAGCTGAGGCGGTTGTAGCTAAAAATAAGAATTAAAATAAATAAATAAATAAATAATAAAATTAGAAACTCTGTGCAGTTGCTCAGAAGTTGCTTTTAACTCTTCAACAGTTTCTACCGTGAAATGCAAATGTTACGCATACTTTATTGTTTTTCATAAAGAGCTGCGTGTTATCATCCTAAATTCAGTTCTTTTCCAAAAGAAACCCCACAAACTTAAATTGCTATGATTTGAAAACACCACTTCATGAATGGTTTACTAACGCAGGCAGAAACTGTTTAGCAAAACAGAAATAGAAAAGCATAGTTTTTCATTTGCTGACAATTTCCCCCATAATTTGAAGACTGAGCTATACAACAGATTATTTTTCATGGAAATAATTTACAAAATAGGACTGTGGATACTGATACCAAAAATAAGCAAGGACAGTGCCATTAATAATGTCTTTCTTTCAAATTTTGTCCAGACACTGCTACAGATATGAGAGATGCAAAGGGTATGCATGCTTCCAAGCAGCAAATATGAGCCATTGAAAAAAGAGAAGTTTTTAAAACAAGTTGAAACAAGTATACATCTTTATCTGTCACTGAAGATAATTTATGTACGTCCTCTTTGACAATGGAATCCCTACAAGACACTCCAAATGTATATTACTGTGTATGAATCTCACAGTTCTTTAAAAAAAAGCAACACTAATATTATTTACAGAGAAATGTAATATAAACATTTAATAGTGCACTTGTATACAAATACTTCTTTGGAAAATATACTTGCAAAGTGGCCTTCAAAAGCCTTAAATAAACATTCTAAAGGTTTCCTTCATGACAACAACATGAAAAGCAGTCAGGAGGGAATCGAAGAAATACTTTCACTGCTTCCACCCAGGAAAAAAAAATACTTATTGTGAAGCAATAAAATCTAGAGCAGTATTGAAGCAAATCTTGCAGCCAGATGACTCTGTGTTATTGAAACAGCAGGTGCTTCTGATTCATCTGGGTCTTAGCACATTGATCCCAAGCAGCAAATTTCATTAAGGAAACTCCATTATTATTACACGGAGACTCAACTTTCACACAACCTTCTTATTTAATTCCAACAGAAGAAGCGCATGGGAAATTCTCACCAAAGTGCCCCCAAAGCCAGTACTTATATGTTGTGTTTTTTTTTTTTTTCCCCCTTCCAGCACTTGCATACAGAAGATCAGCCACTGGGGCTGATATTTCAGGAAAATAAACTAGCACAGAACTTTTACAAACACAGGGAAATTAGGGGAAGTTGCTCTCCTCTTTTTACTGAGGGTTGAGAAGCAGCCAGAAGTAAGCCGTTGAGCATGTGTCAGCAGCCTGCACAGAGACTTTGCAGCAACACATCCAAAGACGAACTGGCAGCTTCAAGAAAGAACACAGACCTCATCAGGTCAAATCTTTCCACTTCAACACAGGCCAAATAAAAAGAGCACTTCACTGAATTAACCTCACGTGAGACAGGAATGCCTGTGTGTAAATTTAAGTACCATGCCTGACTTCTACTGCACCTCCAGCAGTAAGGCAGATGTTTTAATGCTGTAGTGGATTCTTCCACAGATGTTTTAACACTGCAGATTCTTCCACAGCAATATTGGAAGAAATGAGACCAGCTGGAACTCGTGAAAGAGCAACATCTGGGAGAGCAAATGAAAGATTTCTACTCTGTCCCTTAACTAAGCAACTCTGCTCCTGTGCATGTTCATATGGACAATGCATTGTATGTGAAAAAATACCAGCAGACTATTCTGGTTAGACTTTAAGATGCCAGGCAGTTACACTAGAAGATCGTTGTAGGTTCCAACTAAACTATTCTATTCTGTTCAATTCTGTTCTATTCGAAATCCTATCAAAGGAACCACCTTTTTTTTTTTTTTTTTTAATAGAATCATAGAACAGCTTAGGATGGAAGGGATGTTAAAGAACATCTGGTTCCAACTCCCCTGGCCAGGGGCAGGGATGCCACCCTCTAGATCAGGTTGCCCAGGGCCTCATTCAACCTCGTCTTGAACACCTCCAGGGATGGGGCATCCACCACCTCTCTGTACAAATCAATTTTTTGAATGCCTACAACACTTATGCTCACATAAATGTCACAATTTAAAATCGTGTCTAGTATTCAGTGAGCCTAATTAGAGAACAAAGGAGATCAAGACTTAGAGAACAGGAAAGATTTTGGTAGCCCAGTGGAGGTTCATGGACACTACCTCTGCATCGAAGCCTGAGCGCAACATGACATTCCCCGGAGCAATGTCGGAAGACCTGCTTGATTCAGATCTGGCTGTCTAGTCTCCTTGTTGTTTTAATTAAATTGACTTTCACAAACCTCAGGAAATGAAGGAAGCAAAGCAATGGCTTGGGAAGGAAATCATTTTATCTTATATTAGTCTAATTTGATATTTGAATGCTTTAATATTAATCATTAATATTCAACACGTGCAAGAAATGTTTATAAATACTCATTTGGGTATCAGTACAGTGATCCATTGGGAAGACTGATGGCAAATGACAACTCTTCTGCAACTGTTAACAAGAGGGTCTAAGCTGCAAAGACAGCTGGTTCCTTTTGAGTTAAATCTCTCCAGTATAGCCAGTCGCTAAGCAATAAAACTCAGTTATCACTATGTCCTTCTGAAAGTTCACCTGCCAAAGATGACCAGAGGATTTTAAAAGCAAGGGCAAAGCCACCCATCATTCTTTTAACTTAATAGTGCAATACTGTAAAGTTCATGGTTTTCCTTTCCTCAAATCCTTCCTTTTCAAAAATATCTTTAACAGAATCAACATTAATAAAATTTTAAAAATTAACTGCAATATCTGACAGTCTGTTTAGCTTTTCAAATATTCTGATTGGCACTTTCATACTGCAAAATGCAGCAGAATATTAATAGCCTACCCAGAACATCCTTTTGTTCTCCATTTTAACGAAGTATAAGCAAACAGCTGAAAGCTAAACTGTAAATTCAGTTTAAAAAATCCCCCAAATCCTTCAGATTTAATAAGCTAAAATGAGGTTAGTAAAACAGAAGTGGAAACAAGATGTGTTGAATTAAGATTTGTTTGGATTTTATAGTTTGTTTATAAAATAATGCTTATCTCCTGTGAAGTTTGAAGTGGTTCAAAAACATAGTTAGTCCATGTGTCAGATCTGAAGTTGGGAGGGAAATGTTTTTATTCCCACCTCACAGATGGGTGAACCATAGCAGAGGATTTGGCACTTTCCCTCTCCAGTGAAGATCTGCCTGGACAGAATGGGACTTGCCCAAGATGTGGCAGGGAATTACTGACAGTCAGATTTTTTTTTCCTTAAGGTTTTGAACATGTATCCAGGCCTTGAGATAAGCGTTTTTCTATATAATTTCAAAAACAGCCTGATTTACTTCTTAGAGACATCTACATTTGAAATTTTAAAGTCAGTGATGTTTTCCTGGTTTATTTTCACCAGCAAAGTTCTGATCAGGGAATTACTGCACATTTATCAATACAACAACCAGGAGATTTAAAATTACACCTCTCTGTGAAGAGCTAGGAAGAGCAGAGAGAGAGAAGAGGAGGACACGAGCTCCTCTCCTGGAGCTTCTAAGATAAATGAAACACATCCAATTCAGTTTTCCATCTACTCTTTGCCTACAGAGCTCAGTAAAGAGGACAGGGCTAGAGCTGAGGAATACCTTCCATTTCAGCACCCAAGCTGAGCACCTGAAGCCTTATCTGCACTGCTCTTCTTTAGTGCATACCCATTCCTCAAAAGCAATCAGGCTTTTGAGATGAGATTCTTTCCCAAACCCAATGGGCTTGAGAGTGACTATAAATACCAAGTATCTGGGGGTCTAATTTTCATCTGGATGCTAATTGTTCTTTTATTTATTTATTTATTTTAATGCTCTGGACCTAGTATAATAACTAGTGTCAAATGGGTGATAAAAGGGAGAAAGTTTGAGGTGGAGGGGAGTATTTGCAAATTACTGGCAAAACCCGCGCATCTACACACACTCTACACAACCTAGCCTATGGGATTAAGATTTGCCATACCTCTCTGTCAAGCCCAGCTGCTACGGTGATAATGTCACCAGTCTCATTGTTGATTGTAAACATATTGGGAGAGGGACTGCTTGGGGCCTGTGACAAGATCCTGTATCTCAGCATCCCGTTCTGTGCATTGGGATCATCGGCATCGATGGCAGTAACAGTCATCACGTAGGTTCCTAGCAGCAGGATAAATAATTGATTTTATATAAACAGTTTACTCAGATTACACAAGATCACTTACAAGCAATGGTCAAAGTATGTATTTCTTTTGGTAAACTCTGTACATTCCTTCTCTTACTTAAAACAAACTGATTAAACCCAAGACTCACCAACAGAGTAATTAAAATACATAAGAGGAGATAAAAATACTTTTTGTTTATAAAATATCAGGTTTGTTTATAACCGAAGAAGCTCCATAAACAGTGAAATCCTACAGTTCTGCCATAAATAATATTTCTGTAACAACACAGCTTCTCAATGTTTAGATAAAAATATTATTAATTGGGCCAAAGGAAATATACTTAATTTTCAGAATTGGTGCACATACTGATAGTGGTTGAAAATCAGTGTAAATAATACTTTTTCAAAGGTCTTTGAGATGCATGTTCTTTCCAATTCAAATGCCAAGTCAATACTGTGAAGTGAGAAAATATATTTCTTGTGCTAACCTTTCTAATAATTTCATTTTGCACTACTGACAAATTAAGGAAGTAGTTTCAGCCATAGTGCAAACTTAAATATGAGCTGATTAGAATTTTAATGAGATGTGAACAACGTTTAGGATTTTCTCAAGAATTCAAATGAAAGTGTTTGATTTCAAATCCCTGTATTTCCAAGTCTCTGGGATTTTGAACTAAAGCTGGATCTGTTGGAAGACTCTTTAACCCTCCGATGTTAACTAAATGAATGTCAATTGCTATTATGAATATAACTGGAAGAGCTGCAACATTATAAATAGGACTTTCAAAAACAGAAACCTGAAAGTAATATTCTTAAATCCTTCTGTTTTAGTTCATATATACTTTCCTTCTTTGAAATTAATCCTAACATGCTACAAAGTGAGTTAAAAGTAAGGTGAAATAGCGAGACAGTATATGAGATTTCGCTCATCACATTTTTAAGACACCTTTGACAGAGTTGTAGTTTGAAGACGATGAAGGGGGTAACTGCATACCTTTTTCCCCGCAGCTTAGAAAGCCCCCATCTTACCTGGCTTTGACCCTTCAGGGACTGTCCCATTCCAAACCTGGTGCAAGAACTCAGGTCTATTGTCATTCATATCGATGACATTAATGACAATATCAATAGGATTTTCCACTTGGTTTCCATTTACATCCACTGCATGCGCTCTCAGCTGCAAAAATTATCAGAAAAATGTTAGAATTTGCACAACATACAATCATAAACAGATGCCACTAACAGTGGGATTAAATTACAGACCAGACAATTTTAGCTCAATGTACTTTATCTGTCACTGCTTCCCCATACTGAGCAACCTGAAAACTTGTATGATAATGGAACTGCTGTTCAGGCAACAAAAAAAGAAAAAAAAAAAAACTATTTTAAGTTTACATACTTTCTTCTTTGATTTGCTGAGAATAGTTTTGAATCATACAATTTTGATTAATACCAATGCTACAGTCAAATATAATTCTGTTTTTAATAATCACTGTTGGAAAACGCTCTCTAAAAACACGCGTATTTATATTTAGCAGATGATAACTTTAAAAGATATGTCATTAGCAATCCAAATGGAATGGACACTGGGATCATTTTCAGAAATTTTTATCTGATATTATCTATTTGTGTTACCTAGAACACCAAGGTAAAATTTGTGATAGATTACTGTCAGTAAACACAACAAAATCTGTCCAGGCTAAAATTAAGCTGAAGTTTATGGACTGAGTTTCAAAGATGCCAAGACATTTAAACTTAATACTCTGATTGTCAAAAGTGTCTGAGTAACTACCTTTGACAGCCAAACTTACCTAAATCATCTTAAATTGGACAGCCAAAAAAAAAAAAGGAACGCAGTACTTTCTGAAAATGTAAACCTATGTATCTAGGCCACAGCCTAGCAATTGCTAGGCAAAAAGCAACTTCCTCCTGTAAGCAGTCTTGCTGAAAACCATTATATATCTACCTTCTGGCTACAAACCTACTAGAAAAGAGCAAGGGGGCATGAATAACTCACTACTCTGGAAATGCCTCATATAAATGTAAATTCCTAAGTCAGTTAACCTTAAACTGCCAATGCCAAACTCAGTAAAATCTTGTGGATGCTGAAGTTGCTGTGCACTTAAAAGAGGCAGGCCCTATACACAAATGCCACCTGCTATGTCCTCTATTCAGGAGTAGCACTCAAATGGCTTCCCAGAGAGACAGACGTGGAATGTTTTAATTCACAACATGCTTGAAGCTTTCTCTAGGACCTGAGTGACTTCAGTAACAATTCTAGTGTGGTCTCTCAGCAGCAGAGACAACTCTAAGTCAAAGCTCAGTCTCCTCTCTTCCTTCAACACTTTCTTTTCGACTAATACTGGAATCCATAGTCTACTCCGTCAATTTCTTTAGAGCAAAGAATATCATTTTTGTAAGCTGACAGACCTAATTTACAATTCAATTAAAATGCTTAGATTTGCCCCTGAAAATGAAAATTGGTAGGTTATTCTTCCTATCCATTTCTCAAATCACAGCTGCTGCAATTCTAATAGCAGTCACCCTAATTTAAGTTGCTAAATTAAAAGTAAACTTTTGAAAAATATACAATAGTGGAGGCGACTGTGATCAATGATCTGCATTTGAAATATAAGCTACAGTATCCATATTTCAATCTTTTAAAATTACTTTATATAAATACATTTAATCACTGTTTATGTATGTTAATGCGTTTAAGCTGCTTAGACATAGTAAGAGTTAGCCTTAAGTACAATAAATATAAATCTGCTACAAACTCTTCAAATCATATCTCATAGAAAACTAAATGCCGGCTGCTCAAGTCATGTTTGAAGCAGATGTTAATCTTCAATTTGATAATCTGATTTATGGTGAATTAAACTCTTACATGAAAAGAAGCAATCTGCTCACGATCTAAAGGTTTTGTCACAGACAGCTGTCCTGAGATGGGGTTGATGATGAAGATTCCTGTTGGAGGCTGGTCAGCTCCTGGGCCAGTCACGCTGTACCGTAGCGAAAGGCTTTTATCACGATCAGACCTAATCTATGTATCAAAAAGAGAACATTTACATTAACAACCAACAACCAATGGATGGGACTGCTGCTGAGACAGTAGCACATCTTTTGCCTTTTTTTAGTCTTTATGCTAAGCTTGTGAAAATAACTGAATAAATTGTTCTGGAAATAGTATAAAGTTAGTATAAAAACTGAGGTTTTCAATTCCACTCTTTCATTTGTCAGAAAGCTGGTCAATAGATTTCCAGGATCATGAAAATATCTGCTTCATCCCATTCCCATTGTGCCAATACTCAGCTTAATTCAACAAATCCTTGTAGAAGTCCATCATGACCAACCAGTACAGAATGGAAGCCCTCCTGTGCTGGACTTTTGGCAATGCCAAGTCAGTGCTGCAGTCCTGTGAAGCAGCCTGCATCCCTTACCCCCATCACGTCCTGTTTCCTCCTGCCAACTTCCATACAATTCCTCATCTGGAAAACTCCAGTGCAGCTAACTGGAGACCTGGACCTACAGAGATCCTCCTCAACCAGCAGGAAGTCCTCAGGTTACTTACCACCTAAAGCTAGGCCACTTTCCACCAGTACAGGAGCATGGGGACAACTTAAAAAATGAGTAAAACTAGCAGCCCCCCTACCTGCTATGCACAGAGGTAGCAAAAGTAATCAGCTCAAAACACTCTGATAAAGATCTGGACTATGGACAATACATCATTCACACAAAGTCTCTTCCAGAATTATCCAAGGGCCACTGAAATCACATATCTATTAAATTCCTTACCCTAACTAATTCTTGAGGAAAAGGTCCTCTGGAATTTTCTGGTAGGTTGATTGGAGGGATAACCCAGTCTCTCTTCTGTCTCTTCAGATGGCTGCTGTGCTTATATTGTTGCCATGGAAATATGATCTCTTCAGTTTTCTTTTGGTCCTTTCCCAGGTACATGGTAAAATTAAGCACATGTTAGGAGGAGAATTGCTAGATGTTATAAAATAATTTGTATATAATTGCACAATTGACTGAAAGGCTGTCTTTCATCTGCATTAACAGAACTGTTTTATTTGCATTAACAATGGCATATGAAAATAGTCATTATTATTTACTACTGTACTACAGAATTTTAAAAATTGTTTCTTTTTTCCTCATTCATGTTGGAGGAGAAATGGAATTATAAACCATTTATAACATGGCACTATTGTGTAAACTATTCTCCACTTTCAGGAAAGTAGTTAATATTTTGCAGACTTTAATAGTACGCCTTTATGTATTTCTCATTAGCTGGAACTTCAGTCCAGGTAATGTGTTACTGTACATTAAATTTAGATCTGGGTGTTCTAAAATATAATTTGAGTTCCAAGAGAAGTTTAATACATAGTGGTAAGGAATGTCTCAAATATTTATGACCCTATTAAATCCCATAGAATTAATGCTGTAATTATTTTAAACCTATGTCAGCCATGATGGATGCTGTAGATGACCCACTTTACACACTGGGCATTAATCTCTGCCGGGTGTCAACATTCCTCGCCTATTCCCTTCTATAGCTGCAGTCATTTCAGCCTTTGGATGCCACACATATAACCACGCTAGCTTGCTTAAGGGCGGAGACAGGGAGACAAAAACATTTCCCAATCTTTTAAGAGAAAATCTCTCCCCCTACCACCCCTTCCCTTTCTCATTAATCTAATCAAATGTGTCACAGACTAAAAACAGACGCCAACTGAAGGCCAAATTCCACTACTCTGTATTCTACTGATGTTAGGGATGCCTGAACTGGATCTTTGGAAAGAACAGCGCATGCCATTGCATATCTATCTGCTCTTTTACTAGACAGACAAAATGACAGTATTTCCTTTGTTAAAAATGTTCCTTAAAAAGGTGTAAAAACAATCAGCAAATTGGCCAAAAAAAAAAAAAAGATGACGAGACAGCTTTGATTTTTAAAGTGTTTTCAGAAAAACGTCCTGCGTAATCACACCATCTATTTTGAAATTATGCTTAAATCTTTAATGCGTATCCATAATAGGCATATTAATCCATGAATAATTTTGTTCCTTACTTGTAAATTAAGCGCTTTATAAGAGAAGGTAAGAAGCAGCAGGCAGTAAGTAATATTACAGACAAACATACTAGGCCTAATACTGTTTTCCTAAAGTAAATACATTATGTTATTTGTATATTGATAGGTGTGATTTCTGTTACAGTACATGGTTTATCCTATGGCAGCTTCCAGCAGAGGGAGACTATCTTCCTTACCAAGCAGTGCTGGAATCATGAATAATTTACAGTCTCCAATTCGATTATGAAGGGACAAGACAAAGCCAATATTCCCTGCCAGAAATGCTTTCCTACTACTGCTGCAAATCTACAGCTCCCATCTAATAAACTTGACTGATGCACTGTAGCACAGATTTGTTTATTTTGCGGTTATATTTAACTGCTTGAATAAATACTGCAATACTCTCAAGCAATTTAAAATAAAGAAATGACCACGTCTGACTTAAATTCAGGTATAAATCTCAAACTATACAAACAAAAAGCTCAAACATAAATGAATTCTACATACTTAAACAGACATGCCTTTCCATGCCATAGCAAAGCTACAGAATAACAATAGAGGAGCTCTTTCTAAGGCTCCAGCTTCACAATTATACATGCAGTACTTGCCCATTAGTAGAATATCTCATGGAGAGGTGCATGACAGCCAGAATCAAAACTCTATTTTTAAGCCTGTTTCTGGGGATACGTTCATACAGATGGCATTTGGTTGTTTTACCTTTTCTGTGGCCCCTGTGAATGCTGGCTCAGGGGTTAGCTTCACCCTCATTTGCCATTCTTCCCGGGTTTCCTTGTCTTGAGCAGACACTACAAACTCTGTGGGCTCTGCTGAAAGTTGAAAGCTTCTCTCTGCGTATACCACACCGTCTTCATCTATTCTAAAATCTTCTGGCTCACTGCTTCCAAAGTGTATTTTTTTGTTTCCATCACAGCTTTGAAACCTCACTGTAAAACACACATACAAAATGAAGAACAAAAAAAAATGAAAAAGCAGCCCATTTGAACTGTGTGTGATATAAAATGAATATAAAATTAAGAACAAATATTCAGAAACAGAAAAAAGTAACTAATTGCTATTACAATATGGCAAACGTAATTGTGAGTTTTACAGTTTAGTGAGTCAGTGATGTAACATCGATATTCTTCTGAGAAATACTAGGTAAAAAGAAAATTTTTAACACTAGATACACTGCCTGCCTCCTAAAGCTCCCTCAACCAAGGAAACGTTTCCCTCCATATCCCACACTGCATTTCAGTTTGTTTCTAGCAAGCATCTCTAGGGATTTGCACCTCAAGCCTCACAAAAAGATCGAATCAAGTCAAAATCATCACAAGCTGAGAAATCCTCAATGGATTTAATTGCACTGCAACCATAATCACAAACACAACTGTACTTCCAGTGCTTTCTCTCACAATGATGGTAAGTCAGAAACCTCCAAGTCAGTTAAGAGATTACCCGCTATGTCTTGTTTAATCCATGATTCAGTTCTAATATCTCAGGTACATCACTTATGAGCTCTTGGCTTAATTTTCCTCAGTCCTCATCCATAAGACAGAAGCAGCAGTAAATAATTACCTCACAGTGAAAATCTAAGTTAAGGACTTGACATTTATGTTTTATTTATTTATTTATTTTTCTTTTGAAAGCTACTTCATGTATCATGCACATCGATACACCCACTTAGGAATTACCCGTTTTTTATTTAATGCCAACCTAGCCCTGGTTCCTTTTGTGCCACCTGAAAGATGCTCACTGGAACAAAAAGTCAGCAAAACTAATTGTATAGGTAACGATGGGAAGAGCACAGAACAGGTTACTGCTTTTTTTACCCAATTGCTTTGACTACCACTTATCTTCTGGGCTACTGCAAATAATAGTAGGTAAAAAATGGATGTGTGGTTTTAAAGCCAATGATCATCCTTTAATGTTTCCAAAGCATTGTGAAATATTTTGATCATATGGGCAACAGAAGTTCAAAACATCATTATGAAGGTTGTGCTGAAATGCACATAGTGAAGATGAAATGAGACTTTATGCCTCATTTCAGTTATTGGACTTTTTATATTGTGCTAAACCATGCACAAACTATTTAGCTTCAAAACCTAAAGGTCCCTCTCAAGAAAAATCACGACTAAATGCCATGCATCATATGCTTTCTTCTGTAATGCACTGGTTACAGGAAAGTATTGAGAAGAATCCTATCTTTTCTTCTTTGAACTTCAAGGACCAAGCTGATGTTCAGATGACATATATTTTTTGTTTCTTTAGAATTTGTTTCTTTATTATACCCTTTCAATTATCTGGAATCCTCCATTTGCCCTCTCTTGACAAAACAGCTTTTATAAAATACTTCTTAAAATGGGTCTAGCATGTACTAAAGTGAGACAAAGTACAGCACCCCTCAAAACAAATGATAAAAACATCCAACTTCCCAGTACTGAGCTTGCTGGGCTGTGCAGGGACACTGCTCTTTCCAGACGTCTCACGTGGTTTGAAAGACTTCCTCTGGGAAATGCCTGCCTCTTCCTGGGGAGATGACCTTGCACGCCATGTGCCACAAAGCACAGAATCCAGGAAGAACACACCTCCCTTGGTATAAAGCATCACTGCTAGGGCTTCTCGTACGGCTCCTTGTAGATGTTGCCTCAGGTCTTCCTCATTAGCAGTGGGAGTGCTTTACTGCAATGTTAATAAACACTTAGCCCTCAGCTTAATTTTTTATAGATGGTGCTCACTAAGGTTTGTTCCTCCTCAGCCCCATTCTACCAGCTCCATAAAGTGCAACTTCCTTTCCTACAGATTTTACAAAGGTCTGCAAGTCTTGGAGAAGATAACAGAGCCTCTGGTTTGTGATTCATATAGAAGGACAAAATTCACAAGCAGAAAAGATCCAGCTCCAAGATGTCGACTATAGCCGTCATCACCCTCTCTTTTTAGCACTTAGCCTCATCACTTGAATCAGCTTACCATGACGGTATGCTGAAATGCAACAGCTAAGTGAGAAAATGCATGACCCAAAACCGAGGATATAAAGTTACTGGTTAAAATGAACGTACTAGCATCCCAAAATCATTACCACTGTCCTAAGGATGTAACGCTGACCAGTTGACCCTCACAACTGTATATTCTGTATTGGTAAGTACAAAACCAGAGAGATGCCCACTAAGAGTTTACTCAAAAGTCACTATGTCTCATATTTTAAGAAGTCAACCATTGAGACTGGAGAACTGAACAACGCTGCTCGTACGCTGCTGGTTCAGATGCACAGACCACCCACACCCCAAGAAAGCTGAAGAGAAAGTTGGGCTTCCGCCAAGCGTAATCCCCGTTGACAAACAAAACTTTCAGTTAGGAACAATTTGCATTAGGAAGCCAAAGGGGAGGGAGAAAAAATGAGCCATATAACCTATAGTTCTGTGCCTCAGATGACCTCTAATCTCAGCTATGGCTGCTCTCTGAACCTGCTCTTCAAAAGATTGTCTTGACCAAAAGGATGAAGACAGAGTAAGATTCACCTCTGGCTCTTCTCAAGACTAACTTCTGAGAAGAACCAAGTTGAAAAGAGAATGAATATTAATCCAAACTTTGATCATCACTGGTTTTGATAAAGGTGAAATTTAAAAGGATTGCTACAGGCATTATGGTCCTTAAGAAAAAGATACTACAACATTTTATAAAGATTTATTTCCAAGTACTACACAGTAACGTAATATATTATTTTTTTTGAATATTTAAACTCATGAAGAATAGGACCTCACCCTTGCCCCCCATCTTCTTACATACAGACTGTAGCACAGAGGGGGGAAAAAAAAAACAGCAACCAACAACCAACATGCTCCTAGCCACTTCACTGATATTCCTCCTCCGGGCAACTCTACATTAGAAAATTTGACGAAAACCCCTTTCCTTTGACAGCATCCTGGTAAAACTGTTAAAAACTGCCAGTGCTTTGTGAGAATTATTCTCCCTTTACAAGGAACATACGTTAACAAATTACACTCAAGTATAACCATCCATAATTAAATTACCTTGACAGAGTACAGGTTGTACAGTAGCTACTCTCCCCACAACTGTATGGTTATCAGTCTTGTAAATTTGATTTAGATCACTTTGCCTCATTTTTCAGTGTTCAACTGGTACAAACAAAGAGGGATTTCTGACTGTAGGTTTTTAATCAAAGATTTTTTTGCCAAAAATGCTAGAGGACTTTTTTTTTTTTGGTCACTGAAAATAATGACTATTTACACGAGTCATATATGTGCTAACAACCACACTGAAAGGGGACATGCTTTCTGAAAGTCCCTTCAAGTTGGCAAATCAATTGTATGGATTCTTTTCATTTTAAAAAGGGTTAACCAGATACATTATACAGCATTCAGTCACTTTATATGCAGTAAAAAGAGTAATCAAATACCTAATTTTACTACTTAAAAACACTACTTGCATAAATGATTAGATGCAAATATCCCACAATCTGTAAAAACAACTCAGATTTAAAAGATATTTCCCTACTGAGTATCTTGGGCATCTTCTGAGAAGTATCTGCTTTTTAAAAGATTCCTAAGTGCCTTATCTGAAAACATGAGGAACTGTTCAGTCATGATCTGAAATACAACCATTTTGGTTTTAAAGAAAAAATAACCTTAAATCATATCACAAGAATAATAAGGACACCTACCTTGAAGCATGGCAGTAAATGCAATTAATTCACATGCACAAAATGAGACCATGCACAAAGATTTACAAAAACAGAATCTTTAATCAGAATAAAAAATCTATCTCGTTTTGGCACTTGAATATTATTAATCATTAGACCCTACAGAGAAAAGGTCATTGCTATCCTGCTTTGGGAGACTTTTCCTGCACAAAAACAATTATTTAAAAAAAAAAAAAAAAGAGAGAGAGAGAGAGAAAGAGAGAACCTCTCTGACTGCAGCATTCTTAGAAGAAAATCTACACCTCTGTTGTATTAAAACAAGCCCTCAAGCTAACTTCTCTTTTGCATGGAAGTAATTACAACATATGTATAAACGTGCACTGTAAAAAGAATTAAGAACTAAACACGCAAATTCATTTAAAGTGCACTAGAGAGCTACACAACTCTTACTCATGTCTAATGAGATGAATGATTCATAATATCTGTAAAATAAATGTCTAACCTCATGTACCTTACTAGTAATCTTCAATTAACTAGAATCATTTCTCAGACAACAAAAACCTTTTTTAAGCTACTCATGTTGGTTTCCACTCTTTGACAATTTTCTTCTGCTGTCTTAGGAAAATAATGCAAAAACTATTTGACACAAGGACTGAGCACAGAATTAAATAATGTGCTATACTGTTAACATCATTTTTTTTTTTAATGCAAATATTCATGTACAATATGGAGTTTTAATACAGAATTCTTGTTACTTGTTTTTACCCTGAGATAGTTATGTTGAGTTTGCCATTTGGATTTTTACATGTGGAAAATATCCAATTCATTTCTAGATAAAATTCAGATACATATAAATAAAAAAAGTGTATTTTCATTCCATAAATGTGATGGAACAATATTACTTGTCTTGAAAGTTATTCTCTGTGCCTAAGCTTCAACCTCAAGGCTAAGGCTCACTTAGAGGACATTGTGGAAATTGCAACAAATTCCAAATGCTAACAACATATGCACTCGAGCAATACAGTTAAAAGTGGGTATCATAAAATGGAAAAAACAGGTATATTTAATTCACTCAGGATCACTCTGCTGCAGATAAAATAAATAGGATAAGAAAGTAGCTTACATACAACCACCTGCCAGATATCACTTTTACCTTTGACAGTATGAGAAATTTTATGGAAACATTCTGCTTCACCTGTCTAGCTATCTGCATGCTTAATATCTGAACACTACCATCTCAAGAACACTCCATATTTAACAAACCTTCCTATTTTTGCAGAGAGAGAAACCCAGAGAAAACCACATTCCAATTAACAACAAGAACAACAAAAATGCTTTACATAAATTAGTAATTTATTCAGACTGGCTACTCCTCTATCTGTAAGGTGATCTATTAGTCCTACTAACAGAGTGCAGATGCTCATATTTCAGCTCATGGCTCGCCAGAGTGGCATGTGAAATGCCCATGAGAAATTCCTTACTACAATTATAGATAACCTTCAAGTTTATATATAAAGTCACAGAAGTGGGTTTTTTACGTCATGGCAGACCATTATAATTCCAAAGAACTGAACTACATTCTAACTTGCTTTTTCCAACACTAATAGCACTTTTGAAGTGTGTCTGATTTGAGTTCAGCTTAAAAACGTTATTTAATTTTTGATTTTTTGACACGAGTGGTCTCTAACCATCAGGAAAATGTCTTGTTCTCACCTCTAAGCTGAGAAAATTAGATACAGAAGTTACTGATGCAAAATAAATACAGAATTTAATCAGGTTATTTTAGACAATGGCATTTTTCTAACTGTATTATAATTGAATTTGTCATTATATCCCTTAGAGATACTTAATACACTAGCATTGTTTCTAATAGGTTCTTCTAGTCTGTTTTCTAATCCCCTTTTCCTTTGTCCTTTTACTTTCATGCACTGTAGATCATCCTATTCTTCAGATCATCCAGAAAAATCTCAAAAAGCTACTCATTTTGAGCCTTTTTGGGGTAACCAGCCTGTGACATTTCAAAAGACAGTCTGACTGTCAAAAGGCAGCTGCTTACCACCTTCCGAAAAGCAAGCCTGCTAATTCAGTAATTGCTTCTGAAAATCTCCAACCCTCCACCCTCGTGCTGAGCACTGCACTCTCCCACCCTCACCCATGGTGAGCAGAAGGCTGCTTGTGTGGATGGCAGGAAATGAACTGGAGTTTTGCCACTTACTAAGGGCCAAATTTGGGCCATTTGCTTCTAATTCCTATTTTCACTTGACTTCACAAGCTTTACAGCCTGGTGCCAAGGGGAAGACAAAGAAACTCACAAAAAGGAAAAAAATTGATCGCACTTAAAAGTCTCAACAGAGATGAAACTGGGGATACATTTAAGCCAATTTACTAACTTTACTTGTTTCATGATCTGACTCTTAGCAGCTTAACTTTCCCCATTTCCATGCTGTACTGTTTGCTTAATCATCTGTCTATTCAGTTAGGAAAACAATAATTAAAAGGAAAAATGATTTGCAACAGTTATGGTTTAATTCATACTGTACGCTTATTTCATTAACTGAAAGCAGTTCCAGAAGAGTGATCTGCAGCAGGCAATAGGTAAAGTCTAGCTAGTATTAATATATGACTTTACTCTATGGTATTAAGATGCTTGTAGTAAGTCATGTACTGCAGAAAAGCTGTTAAGTTGTATGAGAAGTTGTACAAAAAGTTGTACAATACACTGGTAAAAATAATTTGTGCTAGTAACTGCAACGAATGATCATTCGGTGCAATTCCTTTCCCTGCCCCACTCTCCAGACTACTACTTCTAGACAGAAGAAAGAATACATGTATTTCCTAAAACACACTTTCAAAGTAAAGTAGTCTACACAATGGCAGGTGGGTGGAAACTTTATCTCTGCAGCATGTATTTTTCACTCTTAATTTGTACAATTGCTTTTTTTTTTCCTTATTCTTTTTTAAAGTCTTGCACTGCAAAGTGCAAATGGGAAATGTCAAAGCACAGAGCATACTCAGTTCTACATCAGAGGCCTGCTTCCTCATTAACCCAACCAACTCAGTCACTGGGGGCTATTTTTAAAGTATTTTCTTTCATAGGTAGTTATCACAAAACTGCCCAATTCTAACATTTGTAGTGAAAGACTTGCACAGCTCTTTAATAAAATCCAGTTTCCAGTTCCCATAATCCTCTTTGTTTACAGAACAAAGTCATAATAGGCATACCAGAATGAAAACAGGGATAATGTTCTTTCTATTCGATAGAAATGCCTCTGCAGCTTTTCAGAATGGGAATGCCAGCCATCAGCAAAACACAGAACTGGTATCTCAAACAGAGTCCAAATTATATCTGATTCACTGATCCTTTTCAGTTCTTGCCTCTACCACTCACTGACACAAAGATCTTCTGCGCTTTGACACCCCTTTTGTCATTATTTAAAAAAAAAAATACAGAAAAAGAGAATAAGCATCTTCGGGGAGGGGAAGTACTTCTATTTCAACAACTGCTTTTGTTTTAAAACACAAAAAGGTCTCTTTCTCTTTTCCTCCACTCTGCATTGCTTAACGAACTTTTGCTATAGATGAGCCTGTAGGCTCCTGCGGAGTTCCGCTAGAGCTTTTTCCTAGAGGATGCTAACTGAAAGAAAATTCGGTAATAAATGTCATTTCTGTACTCTGGAGTATGCAATGCACCTTTAATACTTCCCCAAGTATACCATTCTACACAGTAATAAAAAGAAGGATTAAACACTAATCTCTTATACCCATAATGCATCAACTGACTACACCTGCTAAAATCCAATTTGGTAATTAAAAAATATCTACCGAACAGTCAAACTGAGAGACTAAAGGGAAAGTACTGTCTTTAGAGATAGCTAGCAGAAAACAGCTTCAAAATTCAGGCACTTAGCACAAACCTATTTTTACCTCTATTCATTTTTATGTGACCTTAAACAGTGTAAGAAACAAATACCTACAATTATGGTATAGCAATTACAGGGCAGTTTTATTGCTACATTAATGACTTAAATATTAAATATCTAGTAAAAACTAGATAAGCAGCATTGCCTTTTATTCTGTCTTAAGAAAACACCATTTTTTTTTCTTTAGCAATAAGGAGAGAGAGACGCTTTTATATATTCTCTTTGTTAACTGCTCCTGGCTCTAACCTTCTTCTAGGCTTCAAGTTTCTTTTCTTTTTTTTTTTTTCCTAGCATTTCTTTCTTCTCCATTCTTCCTCCTCCTTTCTCTAGGTGTTCAATTTTCTTAATTTTTGAAACTTTTTTTCTTATTTACTTTGCTCCCCAACTCTCTCAGTTTTTCCTGCCCCCTCATTCAACTGTGCTCCTGATGGAGGTACAGAGGTGCTGAAGCTTTTCTCATTTCAGGCTGGCAACTCAGGGTTCAAGCACACCTAGGTGGGAAGAGGCTGTCACTGGAGGGCTGCCCTTAAAAAAAATAAACTAAATAAAAAGGCAGGCTTCTGGAGTTCCTGTAAAGATCCAGGATGTGCTGATATATCAAATGGGCACATGCATACTTTCAAACAAACTGATGATCTGTTTCACTCATGCAACAGGTCAGCTGTTTTCAGTGGTAGCTTAAGCCCCCACACTTCAAAGGAGTTTAAAAACAACAACAGAACATAAGGGAGAAGTACGCATACATCACAGTTAGGGTATATTTCACTTCTTACTGTGAAAAAAGTAAAATAAAATTAGAGTCTTTTCTCCTTGAATTACTGAGCAGCCTGGCAGAAACAAGTGTATTTGCACAGTATTACAACCAGAATTCCCAGCTTTGGCAAAATGGCAGTGATCAGGCCAATAATCCCATTTCCAATGAAAAAACGATTCTTGAAACAGATGTGGGACTGTTTATTATTCATAACTCTGACAGGGACCCCAGGATATCACCTGTTGCTTGACAGCACATTTTACAATCCCTCCCAGGTGGTTCAGTGGACAGGGACAGATGCATGGCCACCTGGATGCGCCTCCTTGGACACACTGAACTGCTAGAGATGCCACAAGAAGAAGGACATTTTCCCTAAAGCTGATTTTCAGCTTCACAAAACAGCACATATTTGAGAGTGAAGAAGTCCGATAGAAGACTCATAGTCTTCTTCATATGCCACCTTGTAATGTCGAGCCAGGACAAGAGGCAATGGAGAAAAGCTGGAACAAAGGAGGTTCCCTCTGAACATCAGGAAGCACCTTCTCTACTGTCCAGGTGACTGAGCAGTGGCATGTGATGCCCAGAGGGACTGCAGATGGAGATCCCTTGAGATCTTCGAAAGCCACCTAGACAACCTGCTCTTGGTGTTGCTGCTTGAGCAGGTGATTGTACCAGATGGCCTCCAGAGGGCCCTTCCCACCTCAGCCATTTTGAGACTCTGTGGTAACGAATGGGTGCTCATTATCTTAGCAAAGAGATAAGCACCCATTTTGCTTGAACACTGCTTTTACAACCAAAAAGGACAGGAAACTGAACAGTTACCAAATAGGATAGAAGCAGAGACAGCCTAGCATTATTTACACTGATGTGTTAGATAGCAATAAAAATCATAAATCCCAGGGATTATACTATCACTGGATCATGTCCAGTAGGCCTCGGGCAGAAAACTGGTTGCCATGGCAGCTTAGTGTTATCTATTCAGACCTGAAGATTTATTAATAATAATAATAAACAGATATCTACCCTTAAAAATCAAAAAAAAAAAAGTATCTTGTGACTTGAACAGGCCACAGCAGTACTTTCTGTAACAAAGTGGAAGACAAAAAGCTATGGTAACATGGCTCTTTTGCTGGAAAGACGTGTGCATGTGTCTGAAAGTAACATGTAAATGGGTATTCTTAAAATGGCAAAAGTAGCATGCTAATGATTGATTATTTAATGAATAATTTTGGATGGGGAAATACCAGGATAACTGCCAGGAATTTGTCTAACTGCATATACTCAAAAGTACTTCCGTCATCTGGGTTTTTCACTGGAACTGGTTACATTTCCTCTGAATGCATGTCACATCCCCATCAGATGGAATAAATGCATGTAGATACCTAAAAATTAACAAAGAAGCACTAGTATCAGTGCTTCCTATTTAAATGAATTATAAAGATGTTGGAAATCTCTGAGCATTGCCAAACATGGAAATTCACCTGAAATGTTTTATCATCAAAGTGAACCCTTAAAGTTGTATTCAGTTCTACACATAGAGCAAAGAGTACTTTCTTTCTGCCCCTCTTGAATGAAAATGTGCCCAAGGATCAGAAAAAAAATAACAATAATCCAGTGCTGGAATACTCTTCAGTGACTGGAACACAGCAAATGCTTTGGATGATTAATAATTACTTTTATCCTCTTGATTGATTACCTAACCCATATTCTCAATGAGATGAAACATCATTGCAACATTAACGAATCTCCTCACCCCAAAAGGCAAACCAAGGAGGAAGAGAAATATGGTTTCTTAGGATAAATAACTACAGACTCAGGACTTCAGACCTCAGTCTCTTTCCAAATTACCTTGTAATTTAACAGAAAGCTCACCTGGCTCTAGGTAAGTTAGAGAAACACTAGTTGCATGCAGAAAAGCATCATCACATCTGACTACGCTACATAGAGGAAACTCGATCGAAGTGAGGTCACTTCTGTACAGCTGACACAGTTGAAGTCAAAATTCAAGTGGCGCTATTTGATTTCACAAACATTTACCATTCTTTGCACACCTTCTTCTAGGGATTACAAAATTATGAGGCTCAAATAATCCACTTAAATTTAAATTGACAGGAATAAGGAAGGTATTATGCTTGGAAAAAACATGTATAAAAACTGTTTTCTTCTCAAAATGCAGACAAGCATAACTGCAGCACAACGTGGCACCTGGGATAATCCAGGAAGAAAAATAAAAGAATCCTTGGACACAGAATGCAGACTAATGAGAAGGATACAGACAGGCTTCATTCAAGAAGCAACTTTCAATACAACCACAGAAAAATTAAGACATACTTTAGGATCCTATGCCAAGACAATGCTGTGCAAATTTATGCAATTTATTCCAGGTAACAGCCTTCTTGGGGAACAGGCAGACGCAGACCTGGCTGAACAGCCTCTCATTTAACAATCATGATTCAGTCTAGCCACAGCAGAACAGAAAAGAAAACGAACAGCAGACGTTAAGGATACGTTTCCTATGATAAATGCGGCTTTTTTTTTTCTTCTTTTTTTGTCTAGACTTTCCTGTGGGCCTTGTGAGTGCAAAACACAAGATACTTGATATTCAAATTGTGTTAGATTGGAATAATGCCTGAAGATGGCAGGGGCTTCACTGATTGTACTAGAACTAAAATCCTACTTTTAGAAAGGCCTAAGGACTGGAGCAGGGTATTACCTTTCTGAACCCTTCTGCTGGGTGAACAGTTCCATGAGCTTTGAGACCAAAGATTAATGTTATAAATATCACAATGAAAATTCCTCCATGTGATGATGATTCCTGAAGGGAGTCATCATTAGGATTCATTTGTAGATGTGGCAATTAACCTATTACTGTCTGTGTCAAGACTATTTTGTTGAGTAGCAGTGAGGTATTGTTCTCTGTGCAGCCTTGATTTTTCAATTATTAGCCATGACATTCTAAATTTCTTAGTACAGATTATGCAGCATCACCCTCCAAATGCTAAGAATGCAAAGTCCCCAGGGATTATCTGTACAGTGATCAGTATAATGGGACTGTTTCTTGACTGAGAGTCCTTGGTACTAGATAAAAATAGTAATAATTTCAAATGTTTACATGAATCAAACGTGGTTCAAGCACCTGGATAATGGAAACATTCGTTCAGTAGTAACTTGCAAAATTGATGCATCATGAAACTGAAACTAAATTTGCTTGTAAAAGCTAAATACTGTCTTATTCTGATAGGAAAACTTGCCTCATTTTACTTACCAGAATACTAAATATTCTGTTTCAAAAGCAATCTGAGTGGAAAAGCCCCATTATAGTAAACATTTCAATATTTCAATGGTTATTTCAAATTGCCATCTGTATTTCTCTCAATATTCTTCAAATGTTTGAGCTTCCAGAAAAGGCACCTGTGGTATTCAGTCATGTGAACAAACATCTCTTTTCACTTCCTCTCCCTCAAAACAATGCCAGTTTGCAAATGGAATAAAAAAAAAAACATGCTGCATTACCACAGACTTCAGAAAATACTGCCCAGTATGTCCTACAGTAATGACCACTGATGAGGAAGTTGCTGCACTGTTAGTGTTCCTAAAGATATGATAGATATCATTACAAACATCTTGTACAATGATTACTGAAATGCTGCACTACGATAGCTAAAATAAGCAGATTCATGATTGATCTAAATGACTACTCAAATTGCTCATGGCTAAATTCTTTCTTCTCCTGGTGCATGAAGTGCTGTTCCTCTCCAATAAATCTCAGACACTTACTGTAACCAGGATGTGCCTTTATATGCATATGAAAATGCTTTTGGTCCATAAACGCAATAGTTTCACCTACTGGGAGAAGACAAAGTCATTCAGCGAGACGACATACTGAATTTCTGTTGAAACAAAACTGTGGAGTGTGAAATAGCAACCTGTCATCAGATGTTGGGAGTCTGATGTTCATCAGTGGCAGCTGAAAATCACTCTCTTCCCCCCCCGCATATGTTTGAGGCAATCAACAGCCATCAGCATGCAGGTCTGGCCAGTCCCCATCTTGCAGGCAAAGACTAGAGGTAAATTGTGCAACGCTGTTTAAGATCTATTTCACTGTGCTTTAGGGCTGTGTTTTAAGAAGTTGGAAAACAAAAACATGAAACAAGCATCCACCCTGAAAAACAAAACAAAAGAAAAACAAGGCTCCATTTTTTTTCCTATTAATTTCAGGTAACTTCAATGCAGGTGCTCTCCACTACAATCTACTTCCTCTTAATATGCATAACGTTTTTTTGGAGAATGGAGCCAAATCTACATCATTCTACTTAATGTCATATTGAAGATGATGAATTCTGGAAGGTAAGCAAGAGCAGTTGCCCGCAACATGATCTTCCCAATGAGTAGAGAGAGCCTGCAGATGTACTTGGCAGTTGTCTGAAATGTGCTACCCAGAACACGTGGTGAAAGGCTTCGTTTGGACAGGCTGCTCACAGGGATGGCACTGCAGACTTTCCTGCAGGCTGCTTTTCTGACCAGTGGAGAGCACTCACCCAGCTGGTGCATAACACTCTGATGAGGTAACCAGACATGTAAGCAAGACATATAATCTATTAGAGCAGCCATCTCAGCTGAGCACTCTCGAGTCTGAAATAATGCTTACTAAGTTGGACAATACCACCGGTAAATGAGGGATGCATTATTTTCATTTACTTCTCAGGACTAAAATGATGGTATCTAAAGCTCACCTTCCCCCATGAGAAATGGGTTTCTGAAAACTAAAAGCAGCCTCTCTGGCAGCAGCAGAAAGCAGCACGTGAAATTTAACAGCGATGACCTTACAATAAACATCTGAGCTACATTTTAAAATACTGGCACTGAGACATTATTACTTTGCTTTGATATACTGCCAAGAGAAAGCAAAGATCCATTGAAAATTGAACTCTATTTAGAAATCACATCAATTTTTCAGTAATCTTTGTATTCTGTATATGGAACTTCAAGATGTTACAGAAGACAACAGACTATGACATCATAAGATAATAATATTAATGTGAAGGTCTCAACAGTTCCATGCTTACTATTGTCATATATCAGAAAAATCACTAAGGAACATATAAATTATGCCACAGATGAATTATAGAGTAACTTGTGTATGGAGAAAGGCATTTGAGTTAAATTACAAATACTTCTGGCTCACAAGCATGCAATACGGCTGCTGTTTCTTAGAAATAACTTTTTGATTAAATTCACTACAGCATTAGTTTTTCTTTTATAATGCGCAGATACCACTTTAAATGTGCCACTGTTGGCATTTTGCCCGTTGTAAACATAATTAATCATTTTCTAAAAACTGCTATCACTAACTAATCAGAAGTACTAATCTACAAGCAAGTTTACTTTTTGTTCAAGTCCTTTGTTGCTGTATGTTTTCAATACTGCAGTTTAACTTTTTCTTTGTAGACCAAGGAAACAGAATTAACTTGACACATCTGATATTTTAGCCATGCAATAGTGTTTAATCTGTGGTACTCAACAAGCCCTCGAGATAAAAATTGGCAACTGCATTCAATCTACCTACAAATCACATTCAGCTTTCTTATGTACAGCTGTGTAGCTTTGCTTTAACTTTAGCTTATGTTCACTTCTGATAGATTTCTGCTTTTGCTAAGTATTGCTATGCTGTTTAAATGTTATCTCCCCTCCTTTAATACACCCTGTCTCCATCATGCCTTTCATATGGCACAACCTGATTCTCTGCCTTCGTGTTTTCTACCTAGATGTCTCCAAGCAGTACTTTCCACAAAACGCGTCCTTGTTGCTCAGGGCAATACTACTGCCATGTAGGTCCTTGTCTCTTAGGTGCCAGTAAGATGTCTCTTATTCTCCCAAGCTTAAGGGAGAGAATAAAAAAAAAAAAAAAAAAAAAACCCTCAAGCTCCAAAGGTAACAGACTTAGATGGTCTTCCCAAAATCTTGATGCAGTGAAGCAGAGCCAAGAGAAACAGCAGTGTCTTAGGACATGGTTGTTCTTCACCTATGATAGCTTATGGCATATTAGGTATTTTGGGAGAGAAGGGACACATCCTTTCTTTCCACTGTTCTGTCAACTGAGTCTTCCCCACCACAACTGCAGATGCTTTTACGTAATGACAGCTAACAAGTGAATGTAACTCACGTCATTTTTACAAAAGGTTCACAAACAATTCTGAAAGCCATTCTAACAAGCAGGTGAAAGGTCCAGAAAACTTTCACACAGGAATCAGAAAGCATCACTGAAGTGAGCGCTCTTCCCTTTGACCCAGCTGACCCTTACCACACCGGTAGACTGCACTAAACAGTCTAGGGGAACATGATAAATCTTCTAGTGCTATCCGACTAACCCTCCTTCCCAGTGGTTGTGTGTTTACTAGAAATGAGGCCTTAAAATCCAAAAAATGTTGATGCTGTAGAGCCACACATCACCAGTTCCAATAATATAGCTAATCCAACGTGAGTTACTTATAAATGCAAATACGTGAAAGGGAACATGTTCTATTGATGTTTACTCCATACACCACAGGACTGCACAAGCATACTAGCAAAACCAAAGAAAGGTGTATGTGCAAAACTACTGATAGGGACATCTCTCTTGACACTACTATATATGTAGTAGCACATCTTGGTTATGTCCCTCTGTTCACATATGGATAGAAATACCGAAGGTCTGTAAAGAAAAGTTGGAAAATAAAACTGAGTAATGCAAAAATGAATGATGACAAAACCAACCCACACTGTCCTGAAAACCTGTCACCACTTAACTACTTAAAATAATCTTTTTCTTCCTATTTAAAAAAAATAAAATAAGTGAGTATGATTCATGTAAATGCTTCCTCTCCTGTCAAACAGGAACATTCTGTCTTGGTAGCCTCATCAGGACGAAAGCGTAGTTGAGCCTGTGATACTCAATGACCTGACAGGAAAAAGGAATGTTTAAGAAAAGAAAGCTATGTCCTTCCTCTAGATAGAAATGGAAAGGATTTATCTTTCCCTAAGCGTCTTTTCAATCAGGTAGTAGCTCTGATCTAAAAAATATTTATTAATAGCATTTCATGCTTTTCTTGGTTGTGGTCACGATCTGGAGAAGGCTTTTTTTGTTGTTGTTGTTTTGTTCCTACAGAAAGAAGCCATTCTTCTGTACATTTTTCATTTGAGTCTCAAATACATTCAACGAGGCCTTGTCAACAAACGTGTAACTTTGAATTAGAGGACTGGTTCATCAAAACTAAACATGGTTTCAATACTGTTTAATGCAGGGCTGTAAAACATTGCTGCATTCCAAAATTAAATTTACCATATATTTTAAAAGGCATATTTATGTTCCTGCAACAGTATTTTATTACATTTCACTTACTGGACCAATAGCCAAGTCTACATTTCTTGTCTCCTCATAAACACAGTACATAGGTAGTAACGATTTGACCATTTCCTCTCCTTACAGTGACTAAGGAGATGATAAATTCAGCAAAGGATAAGAAGTAACATTATTGCTGGCTTCACACACACCTACTACAGAACATGATCTGAAGTAAATATCCAGTGAAGGAGAACTGGACGTAGCATCTCTTGCTACCCCTGTTAGTGCTGCCTTACTGCGTGACCCATAGGAACATCCCTCCCTGGTGGACCTGAAGATGTTTCCTGACCCCTGTAGAAGGAGAGACAGGAGGGAGCAATTGCTGCCCCTACCAGGCTGAGCCCCAGCAGCTGCACAGGGCAAGAGCCGAGCCTTGGTAATAAGCAAAACTCCTGCTCCTCCTGTAATCCTTACAGACCTCTGTCTTCCCAGGCACAAGAAGTGATCTCAGCCTCTCCTCCGAGCAGGAGGTAACGCTTTGACACAGGGACACACAGCTCGAGAACAAAATGCGAAATGACATGGGGACCAGGGAGCTGCTGCAGGAGCAGCTCCGCCACATCGGCGGAACGAGAGGTCGTGCAGGTCAGCAAAATATCAAGGGCAGCAAATTGTTTAGCGACTATTTTGTTTACTGCGCAAGTGGCTTTGGACTGGGAGGGGCGGTAATTCTTTCCAGCCTGCCTTGGGCTGTGAGAGCTATAAAAGCGTTTGTACTTGACTGGTGTCTGGGGAAATCAGACTGAGCTCTGGGGCTGTTCACTTATCAAGTTTGGCAAGTGTTATGCTATGTGTGGCACACTTAAGATTTTTCTCTCTCCCCCTCCCCATTACTCCATGTAACATGCCAGAAAAAGTATTAAGCATGCCAGTCCAAAAACCAAACAAAGAGCAGGCAAACAAATCCTTCCAACACTGTTTAGCAAGCTGCTTTTGCTATGGTTTACCGTTTTAACAGGAATTTGCCTTAATCTTCATAGAAAAACATGATGCCTCATAGATGCCTGGTGAGCAAATCTCTCTGAGGCTAAACATTTGTATGGGAAGCTGAAGGAAGCTATAAATTGCTGAAAAAGAATTTCGTTTACAGCTTAGCAGAACTTAAGTGACAGTGCCCACTAGCAGGCATTAACAACAACAGCAACAGAAACATGGATTTTTTGAATTTATTTATGGGCCATTAATGTAGTTTATGTTGCTCTGCTATCATGTGTTAAATACGAAATTATAACACAGCTGGGGACTACAGGGAATTTCAGTAATAACCCTGAACAACCATTTTATCTCTAGCTCCAACCCTTATCTAGGCAAAAGCGCATTTTTGTTAAAATTGCTAGAACTAAAGTCAACTGTAAAATATTACATTTTTGAAGAATAAGGTGACTTGGGTTAACACTGAACCATCTGCACGGAGGAACAATCCACCTTTCAAAATGAAAATGTTCATTTAACATGAAACACAGAAATGATTAATTTAACAGATTATAAATTGTGACTATTAAGTGCAACTACCAACATTAACTCTGAGAAAAGACTTTGTTTTGTCCTTTAGGTTTTGATAGTGCACAGTAGATTAAAACTAATTATAATTTCAATATCTTCATCATTAAGTAACTCTGCTCACATCAGCCAATTTACTAAAAACATTACATGGACGCTAAACAAATGATATATTGTTCAACTGAATAACTAAAACCAGGCAGGCACAATATTAGGGTGAATTTAGGCAAGACCTGAAAAGCTTGTTCCAATGGAACCAATCAGCCATAGCTTGTTAATGGAGTAAGTCCAATCAAATCAATCTGGAGTTCTTACAAGTCTATATAAAACTCTAAAAACCTGTAAAATCTGTAATAAGCCTCTTCGCTGACTTCCAGGCATTACTTACTGCACTGGTCTGTTAAATTTATTGGATGGCCTCTACTGGATATTTGAGTTCATGCTGTTTTCAACAAACAAACAAACAATCATTAATCTTATTTTTCCTTGTTTTAAATTAAGAGGGGAAAAAAAAAAAAAAGAGGAGACAGCTAACAGAAAAACAAATTAAAAGCACAGATTTTAATTTCTGATGATTTCATTTGAATGTTGAACAAATACATGTCTGGACAGGACAGACATCTCAAATTGATACTTAATAAATAAAACATCAACAACCGAAGACCAGCTTTTTCGTAGTAAAGTCACCATATTTGCGCAGAAAGTGCTGAAGGAAAACAAGTAGACACCAGAAACCTCTTTGTACTGTACACTTGTATTGATTTGGAAGAGTTTGGTATGCATGAGGACTACAAGACTGCATCTTAAGGAAATAAAAAGGAGCTACAACACCCTTTGTACTGCCTGGATCTTTCCATCAAATGGTAGTTTTTCCTAACGTTTCATCAGTAACAGAAAAGGAGGGAAAATAAAGGCTGGCAAAGCATTACGCATGCACTCGTCTCCCCACTCCTCGCTAGCAAATCCTCCTGCCCCTCAATTAGGCTGCTCTGCACAGACCCAGTGCAGTCAGCAGAAAAACAGAGCAAGTGTTTCTCAACAGAGACTGCTAAGGAAATACATGACTGAGTCTCAGTACCCACATGTGGGGATGGAGGAAATGCATCTGCCAAGTTAGTTATGGCCCGGATCATGCATATCAGGTTACTCTCCTTCATTCTGCTATAGGCTGCAGTTCCGCTAATATTGACATCTTACCAGTCCTTTCTTACTATCTCTGGGCAAGTCCGTCCTTATCCTTTCAACTATACCAGAACTGTGTTTACAGAAGTCAATTTATCTTCAGGATGCTGGATTCTGAAATTAATGGTCTACAACGAAAGCTAAATCAATACAACATCTTCAGGATATGAGGTGGATTTGAAAGCATAGATAAGATAAGCAAAATTGACAGAAGATCTTTAATTAAGATTTCCCAACATATACAAATATGCCAAATTAAGATTTCCCAACATATTACATGTATTTATACATGTTGGGAAATCTTAATTTAGCTATGTATTTTTGTATTACATTGGGGTTGCCAACAGAACAAAATTGCAGTCACTCAGGCTGAAATTTGCCATGAGAGAAATTTCTTTTTTATCTCAGCAAATGGGTCTTATCTCTGACAATCAGCAGTAGGAAAAACAGCTGCTTCACTCCTACAGATATCCACGTTAACCACCTTGACAAGGCCCACTGCAGGGATGGGATGCTGTTCTCAACTGTTGCAGTTAAATGACAATGTTAAACCTAAACCCCAGAAATTATTAGGTATCTTTAACTACTCTTCCTTTTAACTACAAGGTACCAGTCTTGGATCCAACTTCTCCTAGATAATTTAAAAAAAAAAAAACAGAGCAACTGTAATTCCCAAAGCTCCTGGCCTCACAGGAGACAACATGTGCTGCCCTTGAAAATGCTTTTTCATTTGTAGTTTTCTCTACACAAAATGGCAGAGAAGTACCTTACACAAAAAGGGCTACGGAGGCCACAGTTCTGGGGCAGAAAAATGCAGGGAGAGGATTGTAACGTTACTGCTCAGACAACACGTTCCCTCCACCCAAATCTGAAAACCGTGGCACGGAACTGCAGAGAAATCCTAAAACTGTAAGTATTATTTTGACTGTCTCTACTTAAATTTTCAACGAGCAATCATTCATGAGAAAGGCACACAGGGGCAACAAAGAGCAGGCAGAACAGCAGACTCAGTACATCTTTATTCAGCGGCAGGAAGGCACTATTATCTGATGCAGAATGGGCCTGACATGCAAAGAAAGCCGGCATTGTTGCAGGCCGCACTGAGAACACCCCAACTGCTCACTGCCATATTCACAAAAAGATGAGCTGGGACGACCCAAAGTAATGCCTCTAAAACCTATAAACTCAATTCTCAATTCTTGTAATAAAGCTAAAGCCCAAGCAGGCAGGTGAAGTGCATACTGCCCAGAAAACCCAGGGAAAACAAATGTCTGGAGACCGGCCTTCACAGCCCGTCTCGGCAAGCACGCTACAGAGCGGCAGTAAAAGATGCAGTCAGCCTTCTAGACATGGTTGTCTTGGAGACACCAGAACACACTGCACCGATGACAAAGGAAACAAAAAGCTGGATGCACTTTCTAAGGCTTTTAGTCCGCTCTCTTTCATCTAGAGTTTATGGAGGAGGGCCTCCCCGGGATGGGTATGTGAGGAATGCTGGCATCCCCACCAGCTCCCTGGGGTAGAAATCCGTGCTGGCTGGGGACAGCATTTTGCACAGCCCTCCTCCTCCTGGGTTAGGGACACCACAGCACGGCACAGCACCTCGAGCACACAGGACTGAGGTTTCGAATGAAGGCATAGCTCTGCACCAGTATTAAACCCTTCCACCTAAGGATATTTAGCTCACAGATGCCGAGTGGTTCGGTAAGAAAGGGGGTTAACTTCATAAGCCTCGCATTAGCTTCTCCTGACACCAGACACTTGTGAATGGGGGGTTTTAGCTGCAATTAGTCTTTTATGAAGCTGATGATCAGTAACTGCAGAGAGCTGGGTCTGCTTTTAAAATGATTATGGAAAGCCAGAAGAGCTGCCAAGTGAACTCTTATAAAAGCAGTCTGTGACCCAGAGAGAGAAATAAAGCACGCCGTGTCTCCTGGCTTGTGCAAGGGCCTGGGAGCCGTGCTGGGGATTATTTCCACTTAACCAAGCGGTCTGCTGAGAGATTCCTTCCAAACTATAGGCAAAAATTCAGAAATGTACTTCAAGGTAACAGAGACAGAGTTTCCAGCAACTACCAGAGGAACAGCTAATGGCATTTCGGCAGTTACTTCCATCTCACTGTAATTGAGATACGCATGAAAAAATCTCAGCAAAAGCTTTATTTTTTAAACAGATGATGGACTCAACAGCAAATCTTTCCTATTCCAATTACTGAATAACTCCTGTAACTCTCGACTTCCCTGCTTGAACTCTATCAGATCCTAGTTTTGTGAGAATGTAGAAAAAGCATGTCATTTTTGTCCCCCTTTAGCCTGCTCGGGAAGAAAGACTATTACCAGGAATCAGCAGTCAGCCTGAATGGGCTTCATCTGCACTGAACTACAATATGTGCATCGTGCACAAGGATCTTTTCAATTTGCAGTACTTTTCATTGATAATGGGATTCAGAGCTACATCAGAGGATGCCATGACAACAATAGTAATTACTGGCTGTTGATATACGCTCCCACATGCACCCATCATTCTTTGAATTTAGCACTAACACTTAGGTCTGGCTGGGTAGCCTGGTAACACATGCCCAAATGCATTATGCTGCAAGGACTCTGGCCTTGTCTCCACATCTCCACATCTGTATCTTTTGTAGGACAGATGTGATACTGATGGCTATTTGCAAATAGTGTGTAGGGGTTTTATCTATTTCACACCAAAAAAAAGATGGAACTCCTCACCCCGCCACAGGTCACCCGCTTGCATGAATGTTTATAAATTTCTTGATTTCATGGACTGCTGACTTTTATATGCCCACTTTCAAATTCTGTGAGTACACCAAAACTTGTGCATGATATATGAACATTTAGTTCTGACTGACAGTAGGATGGGTGAAGATGAGATGAACAGGGGAAAAATGGTAATTTTCCACATCATAACCTCCTCTTCTTTCATGCTGCTCCACTCTTTTGCCTGTACAGTCGATTGAAAAGGAGAGAAGGAATGAGCCTACACAAAGATACAGGTTAACTCCTCGCCTTCTGAGTCTGTTTTGAAAGGTTGTAAAATGGATGGGTAATAGGTACCTCACAAGGGGATACTGGAATAATCAGTATCACCACCTCATGCTTTACAAGACCTCTGAAACTGTAAATAGAACCACACATGTGTAGTAGATGACTGCTATCCTCTCAGAAGTACGACCAGCAATAGCAGAAAATACGGGTCAAATGATGTGAAAGACATTCATACCTGATGGGATCATCAGCTGTTAGGGGGTTCTGAATCAGATCTAAGTCATAATGCAGCACTGAAACTACTGTCTCTCTTAACTTTGGTCCATTTGTCTTGACAGCAGCTGTACTTGTATTTGGGACTGCTAAAAATCCAACTATTTATAGGCACCAAAATATGTTACTTGGGAACCTCATTTCAGTCATTGCATGGCTTATGCATATCCAAACTTTGTTAAATGTCATAAAATTCTCAGACTTGGAGAGCCCACGATTTTAGGCAACGTTTAAAAAAAAAATAAAATCCCACCTCCTTGTAAAATTCACCTCAAATACTCCCCAGGACACTGAGCAACTGTGACCCTTGGTGGGCTCAATCTGTGGTGCTTGCTTTTCTGTTAAAGCTTCGGTATCCTCCAGCAATGTCTTCTAGCAAAGGCATAGGATGGATAGGAAGAACAACCTGCTGTCCATATTGGCTCTACCCCTTTACACTTACAGCATCAAGCTTACTTAAGTGGCTAAGGCAGACAAATCCCTTAACGTATGTCTGTATGTGAAACAAAGAAGATCATGTTATCAAAAAGTATCACGGCTTTTTCTTAGGTGTAAGAAAGAAGTCCAAGGAATTTGGGTTGAGCACTTATGACTGTGGCATCCTAATGACCAGTGCTTGGCCATTCTTTCTGAAGTGCAGCCTTTGACTTGTCAATCATCCACAAGTTGAAGGGGTGCATACTGTGTACATGTATTACATAGCATGCAAATCTGTAACTACTGCCTTAAGAACAAATTCAGCAGTAAAAGTACAAACTTAAAAACTGATAGTTTGCTAGGCTAGGCCAATCTGGCAGAATATAAATACCTCTTTGATGCATCACTTCAAATTCCTTCTATGATGAGTTAATTGATATGCACCTGGCAGAGACGACCCATTCCTTGGTGCAGGTACCTACTGTAGCTGAAGCATCCACAACAGTGCAATTCAGTAGGATTTCTAAGAAATACCGAAAAACTGAAAATGCAACTATCCAGAATGATTAGGGGAATACCAGTAGTACAAAAGTAGTACAGAAGTACCCTGCTTCTGACAGAGAGGTTCTCTAAGACAGATACAGGTGAATTTCACACTCATGGTATCGCGATTCCTGCTGTGAAGTTTATAGGAACTAAATAATCCAGCTGTGCAACCACCATTTTGTACCGAAATCCCAACAGTAAAGACCAGGCTCAGAAAACACAGGAGTATGTCAACGATGCAGCATGAAGCAGAATGTGCTATATAACATTGTTTTTCCAACTACTTCTTTTTTGTAAATAAAAGAAGTGTTACGCAAGACTCACCCAGACAGCATTTGTGTCCATTTTGTTATGTTGCACTAGAGACACATAATAATAGGAAGGCAGAGCAACCGAAAGATTAACAAGCTTGATACTTGCATACACTTTTGCATCAAAATCACCTCCCATGTTTGATGCCTACCCACAACCTACCTCATTATTTTAGAGGATGCTCTCAAAGGCTGGTCAGAATTAGGACATGAGATGTTCTTACACATTAAGTCCATGGGTATTTGGTAAAACAATTACACAAGGCTGTAACATACAGCCATGCTCAGGAAAGTTTCAGCAAGCCCTTTAATCTTTCCAAGATCCAATTAAAATATCTCCAAATCATATACAAAGGTCTCCTCTTGACTCCCAGTAAAATTTGAAAGTTCTAATCCCTCTTTTTATATAAACTGTAATTAAAATCTTCTGCCACATCTCAGGTACAGCTAAAAAGATAACAAATGTTTGCTGATAGCTGAATTGCTCCATTCTGCCCATGTCGTATCAGCCGTCTATTAAATTTCACCATAGCAAAGCTATGATATAAATTAGAGGTTGCTTACTTCCAGAGAGCATTCCCCTCTGCCCCAACAGAAAAAAACGCAGCGGACTGTAAAAAAATGCAGCCAGGAATATTTTCTTCCTTCCTTCTTTTCTCATAGGAGAAAATGAAACTGCACACTTACTAGCATCTAGAAAATAAACCTGTACATGTTTTCTGTATCAGCAGTCATCAGCCAGTTGACTAAATTTTCACAAAAATTGATGCCCAAAATAAATATTTGCAAACTAACATACTGAAACTTCAATTACAGTAAGCAAAACAGGTCTTCTCACTCTTTGTAGCAGATGCCAGTTGTTTCCACTACTCTGTTTTATGGGAATTGGGATTCTTATTTAGACTTTAGCATTACACAGCGCATATTTTATGGATACAATTTTAAATCCAGGTCAGTTTCAAATTCTCCCAATCTCCATCCTTAACAGCTGAAGTCAGAAGCACAGGAACAAGGGAAGATCATACAGAAATGACATGTTACATGTTTGTAATGTAAACAGACAGTATGACACCACACAACAAAAAGCAAATTTTGCAGCCTTAGCTAATGCAAATCACAATGAAGTAGTCACTAGATGCAGTTCTGGATACAAATCTCTGTATTAATACAGTAGTTGAAGTACTGGAGTTTTACACTCCTGCTGCTAGGATCACCTTTATAGCTCTAAAGGATACTTAAATCAGTGTTGTTCCTGTGGTAGAAAATAACAGGACCAAAATTTATTGCTAGGTGATACAGATAAAAAGGTATCTATAGCTGACTATCAGTTTTATTTAGTTTATCTGCATTGAAAAATTGGTAATAAATACATAAATCAATAAATCACTTTAAAACCATCAGAAGCAGGCTCTTAATACCATACCTGAACATTATTTCCTCTAGCTCATTTTCCCCTTCCTTTTAAAATCTGTATGTTATACCCCACCCCCCATTTCCTCCAGTAATCCCTTTTCTATTGTGCAGATGCAAACAACAGAAAAAAAAAAAAAAAGCAAAACGAGCCCACATTCCTGCTGCGGGATTGTGCCACAGAAGCAGAGTGAAGTTTACTAGAATTATATACTGTCAGCTCTGCTGTACTCCCACCAACACTCACAGAGTCTTGCTGCACAGGAGGGAATGTAGACATTAAGCTCTAGCATACAGAAAATATGTACGGGGGGAGAAAAGCAAAATAGGAATGCTGGCGTATAATAAATATCACAGACACTATGACTGTGTGCATAACAGCTTGCTAAGCAGAAGCAACAGGAATGCTGGTTCTACAATCAACAGAAAGTATCACATGCTTTTAAATTATAGGTGTGTGGATCATGTAGTGGGGATAAATCAGTGCTTAAACTCAGTATTATCAAATAAACTATAGATTAATAATTAAGTGTGTTCTCCCCCCCCCCCCCCCCATGCAATATTCATAATATCAAACTTGACGAGCTTCTTTTCAGCTAAGGATACAGGTAAGTATACTTCACATAGAAGAGAGATGGTTGCCTGCGAAGCTGTTAAAAAGAACCACTTCAGCTTTCACAGAAGAGTCATTCAAGTTTCTGATGGACAGGAATCTTACTTTCAAAATAATTTCAACATTTAAGACTTCAAAATATGTAGGTTATTTCTGCATTTATTCCAAAGCAGTCAAATTCCACCATGAGAAATTCTCTGTCAAACAGTCAAAGACTGCTAATAGCACAGCTAAAAAACTTTGGTTTTCAAAGACAGTCTCTGTAATTGATATTAAAGACTCCATTTCTATTTTGAGATCAGAACGGAATTATAAAAAAAAACAACAATGAATTGAAACTTTTTCTAATAATCTGTTTCCATTAAAAAAATGCTTTCTTTGGCCTTTATCCAAAGACGAGTATTAGATATATGAGAGCATACATCATTAACAAACATTTTCAGAATAACAGGTTACATCTAACAAGATTGAGACTTGGTATTTGGGGATACAGAAGAATACAGAATGTACTCAATGTTAAAGTATTGGTTATTCTACATCTTAGGACATTTGCATTATCTGTATATATACACATGCTCTGCATGCACACAGTAGTAAATATGTATCGGTGCATACCAATGCCTTAGGACACTGACAGATATTTATCCCAGCCCTAAGGGAATAGTATATTAAATTCTTGATATGGGGACACTGTTGATGTTGTAGTATTTGTGGAAAGGCCTCTTTCCTCTGTTGATCCTCCAGAGATACAGGCTTCCAGAAAATATCTGACATATCTTTTACCTGATTCTCTGCTCAAGTTTTATAAATAAATGTAAATATTTTAAAGATGACATTGACTAGCTGAAAATGGTTTGAAAATTTATTTGAAATGGTTGAAAATTCATTTCAACCAGCTGTGGTGAGCCCAAATGCCTAATCATCTGACCACTTTCTGTATTCAACTGAAAGACAAATTGCTTTCCTAAAGGGTTAAGACAGGCTGGACAAACTGCCATCTAAAAATAACTCCCCCTCCACTAGAGACTACAGAAGCCCAGATGACTGACACCAGATGTCTAACAATGAAGGACAAGTTTTGTATAAAGAATTATCTTGAATTAGGCCAACTCACATCATTTAAAAAAATGACAAATTTTGGGTCACATAAACCCTTTTTTGCTTGTTTTAAAATCCTTCCAGTGTTATTCTCAGGTGGGCAAGTATTCCTACTTTGCAGCTAAGGAATGACAACTGTACAAAGTCAAAAGATTTGCCCAGGGCTACAATGGAAACTTCTAGCGTCAAACTAGGATCAAAGATCAAGTGGTTCTGGATGTTCCAGGAACTCATTCCCTAGCTAACATCACTTCTCTAATGTATCTGGAGTGCTTGCACTGAACAAAAACAGACTTGCAAAACTGCCTGAAGTGAGTTGTGGCAGGGCACATTCAAGCCATGAAAGCACTTTGGGGTGATCCACCAAATGAATGAATACATTGGCTACTCCAGACAAAAGAAACCAATTCAAGTCACAAGAAAACCCCAGACCCCACTAATGCTATATATGTCTTTTAAAATGGTCTAATTCATCTACACAAGCATTTCCACAAAGTCAGAAAACAGCCATCGGCAAGGAGGAAAAAAATAATGTATTATTTTTTTATGATAACCTCACACTGAAACAGACTTGTTCTTAATAAGGTTATGTGGTCTAAAACAAGAGCCTGTTTTTAGGCAGCATTTCTGACAAAGAGAGAGTGTCAGTACAGATCAGAAGCAGTTTATACATACAGATATCCACAGGGAAAAATTAATGAAAAATTTGTTTACAGTTCTGATGTTGAGACTGCCTACAGGTAAGTAGTCTGGATTAGAGTTACTGTCTAAGGGTGATGGGTGCTTCAGAAGTCTCTGGTTTGATATAACCCTTCTAGCGAACTACAGCTAGATTTCTATATACTTGCCCCTCAGGGACTCACTCACACACAAACCCTGATCCTGAATGAGTACCAGCTGACCTGGCAAAGGCTCCTGCCACCAGATCCCAAATAGCCTTAATGATACACCCAATGTGGGTTGTGATTAGCATTGCCAGTTGACAAGGAGCAATGACTTCTCTAGTTTGTGTTGCAGTTCATGGGCACAAACAAAAAGCTTCCCATAAATTGTTGAACGGTACCCAACTGAGCAGGAAGAATCTGGAGGGAAGCTTTAATAGGCTATTGAAGAACACTGTGATGAGCTAAGAATGAAACAGCAATAGAAATAATAGCGGAGGATTGCAAAACAAGGGCATAAGGCCTAATATATGTGAAGATGTGCCAGTTAGAGGCAGGAAGGAACTAACGCTGGAAAAGGGATCTCACAAAGCAATTCTTGAGTAATGAGTCGGATAAAAATATACCTTACTAGGTTCTCGTTGCATTTAGCCTGTGATGTATTTAGCTTCACTGCCTATCTAGGAATATTGCCCTGCTATTTTAACTGTGCTACTTACCTCATTCTCAACAGATGGCAGCACCTTCTGCCACCAGTTCTTGCTCCCCTTCCCATAAAAGCACCCCACAAACTGGTGCTGAAACTTGTACAGCCTCGCACAGAGGCAGACATCTGGCTGCTTTACCTTTTCTTTCTCTTTCTGTAACCTATAAACTACACTGCTAAAATATTTAACACCCCCACTCCCTCAGTAAACAAAGAAATGAGTACAGAGAGAAAATCAACTAATCAAGTGATGAGAGGAATCAAGTAATCAAGTATGATGTGAAAAAGATGCAATAAACTATTTTCTAATTGTCTGAACCTTTGGATGCATTTCCTCACTCTGCTTTGGTAATACCTTGAGTATCCATGGAAGTTAGTGAAAACATGTCATTTCCCTCAAAATGCCGAAGCAGTCAACCAAAGCATGGTTTGGACTATAACAAAGATACTTCCCAATCAGGGCCTATAAAAGTTTAAAAGGAGAACTAGCTGTTCAATACCAGCTAATAAAGACACACCATTTGGCACTGCTAGAAGCCCCGTATATATTCAAAGTCAGCCTTAGAGAAAGATATTTCTTTCTCTAGGCTTTATTCCCTTTGAAAATTTCTGGAATTCGGGGCAAGAGACGCATGCAGGCAGAAAGATGAAGAAAAAAAGCTGGAAGCTGAGCCCTTTGGACAAGCTGGCAGAAGAGATCATGTACTTGTTTTTAACGAACCACTAACTGCAGAAGATGCCCTGCTTAGGAAGTCTGCCCAAGTTATATGAGAGAGACTTCCCTGCTACCTGTGCTTAAAGATAATGAAAGAAAACATGTATTTCTGAATCCTTTCATATTAATTCTATTCACGTTTTTAATAACTTTGACTCAACCTCTTCAAAAGTCATTCCTCCACTGATTAAAACAAGGATGAGAAACACATGCCAGGGCACTGGAATATGCAACAGGCATAACTGAACTGCATAAAACACAAGGCTAGTTAAGTAAATTAGTATCAGATGATACAGAAGGTGGGACTTGCGGGATGCAAGCTGATGCAGTGAGGCTCCTAGATCTGCGCCAGGATTTGCTTCTCAAACAATTTATAAGAGTTCTTATCTAATAAGCATTTCACTAAATGCCCTGCATGGTGAATTGATTGACCAGAAAGAATCTGTGCAGAATTCTGACCTGCATAATACAAGAATTGCATCAATTACATGTATAAAATTAGTCTCAGTTGGCAATATTGCAGTAAGAGAAAAACCTGTGCTTTTTATCTGTGCAAAGTATTTTTGCAATCTGGATATATGAAATAGTAAAGATGCAAATACTGATAGGAAAATAAATATCCACTATTCCTTCAGCATTCAGGAATGACCTTTAGTGGTAACCATTGTGCCCTTCCACCTACGGGGACAAACTTTCTGTCTCTAACAAACGACCACTGCAACGATGATTTACAGTAACCACATTTAATGATTAAGATGTTACAGTAAAGAGCGCAAAGTTTCCCTACCAACTTGCTGAAGTAACTGAAGAGGCTAAAAAGGGGATTTACAAACCAAACAGTTTGAGGTAAGAACAAAAGAATTCACTCTGTTCAAAGAAATCACAGTGTTTTTTGTTTTTTTTTTTTTTTAAAGACAATTCAGAACAAGATTTTACAGTTCTACAACAACATAAACGCAAGACAGCTGTTTTAAGAGTAAACTTTAACACTTCCAGTAGTGAAAATGCCTAGGAGACAAGTTAGGTGCCTGTGGTGTGACTTGCCCCTTGAATACAAAAGTTTGTGCAACTATTTCTGTCTATTTTAGGTTATTACTTCAAATGGTACCTTAAGGGTTAGAAAATGAGTAGTAATTAAAAATAAATACAGCAGTAATTCTTATGAATGGAGGACATGATACCTCTGCTTTAATAACAGTCTCTGCAGAAATACCATATTTTATGTTTTTTAGGTTTCCTGCATTTCAAACAGCGATAATCCAACTGTGAGCCTTTTCATTTAAGTACTATGTATTAGATTACGTGTAGGTTGCCCAAACCTACCATTCCATAAGTTTTTACACCCTGTCCTTCACACGCATCACCTCCCCCTTCAAGAAAGCCTTGAACCTTTACAATGTCACTCATATTCACTTGCAAGCCCTTCTCTGGCTGCCCGGTACCTCCCCCATTTCAGTGGCTTTTCTGTGGTGCTGGGCAGCCTGCTGTTCTGTTCCTTCATTCATACTTCAATGGCTTTTTGCTGAACAGACAACGTCTAAAAGTGAGGAGGCAAGACCACAAATCCCAGTTTCTCTATGGACATCCAGCCTGGTTATATAATCACTTCACTACCTTAAAAACAAAACAAAAAAACTATTATTGGAGAAATTGTTTAGATGGTAGAAAAGTATTTTCTATTTGGCCCTGAAAAGCATTCAGGTGAATGGTCAAACAGATAACACAGCAACAAACAAATATTCACCATGTCCATCTTCTATGGGTAAACCGGCCCATCATTTGTTATTACTTCTCTACAACCAGCTTTTTCTCAGCAGATACTGATGTTCAAAAACAAATCAAAAGCTACTTTAAATACTCCCATTTCTTTCAGTCTCTCAAGAACGACTATTCCGTTGTCTTGCCTTTGATGATTTAGACATTACACTAATGCATTATTTCTGAATCCATCAGAAAAGAGTGGGACAAACCTACAAAGACTGTTTAGTGCACAAGACAGAGGCTTGTTAGAGCTACCATTTGACAAAATCCCGGCGAAGAAGGAAGACTGTGGTTATTGTTATCCATTATTAAGGCAGACAAGAAACATTTCCATGTTTATAGTAAGGTGAAAAAATCCTTTTTTTATCCTTTTTTTTTGGGGGGGTGGGGGGGGGGTAGTAGCCAACAAGCAAAACTGCAAAATGTTTTTTTTTTTCAAATCCTTTTTAGTAGATTAAAGCATCTTTTAAGTCATACATTTTATACGATTAATTTTGCAAGCAATGGAAAAAATAACAGCATTTAATGTAAGGATCACTTGCTTAAACTGAAATTATTCCCCTTTCTTGAATAGAGATACAGGCATACTCATTTACTTCTTTAAAGCTTTTACACTTCTGCTTCTAAATGCATCTAAAACAGAATTTTAAGGATAATGTATGCTGGATGATACATAATAGACATATTTCATCCATATACATGACAAAGACATGCAAATTACTATAAGAAGCCCGGGGCTTTCCTAGGACCATGAGAAGTCAGGAAATATTTTTGGTTCTCCCTTTGAGCTTTTAAGAATTAAAGGCCTTTTTATTATTTTATTTTTAAATGATTGCTTAAAGCTTCCTGTGCTAGATAAAGTAAGTCTTTATTGGACGAACCGTGTCTGTTCATCACACCATTTAAAGGCAGTCGCACCGATCATCTTGGTAATTACACATAACAAATATGGGAGGTTAAAAAGGGATTATTCCGACTTCGGTTCTTGCACACGCAGTCTCCAGTGTGAACCAGGGAGGTTCAATGGGGCCTTGTGCTCCCACCCTTCCTAGCCCATGCTCTCAGCTCATTAGAATTTCTGCATCCTCTGGTCCTGCAGAACTCCCATTACCTTCTTTTGTGCTAGGGCACTAAAGACAGTAATTTACGTCTAATTAACGGAACTGAGTCATAATGAGCTTCTTTCTTCCAGACATGGCTTGAATGTGAAATGTCCAAAATAACCAGCGAAACCGGGCTTTTTAGTCCTGCTCCACGTTAAGTTCCTGTAACACAATGCTCTTATTCAGGCTCCCTTGCTTTGCATACAGTCGGAGGGCTGGAGGTTATTCGCAGTGAAGAAGTCTTAAGACTGTGCTCCCAAAGTGACTTGCCACCAGCTTTAATATTTCAGCTGAGCAGCCATGTTGAGACAGCCTCTCGTCCTCCCAGGATCTGTAGATTTTGTCCTCCCGCCACCTTTGAAATGGCACCGGCACTCCTCAGGAGGGATCGATTTCCATGCAAGAGGGACAAAAGGCAGGATGAAAGTTGGGAGGGAAGGACACAAAGGGCTGTGCATCCGTGTAAAGTAAAGCACGATAAAAGCAGTTCTTCTATGAGCCACCAAGATGTAATGAGGTTAAATCAAGCTTGTCAAAGAAACAAAGTGGAGTGGGAAGAAAACCACGCACAGAAGGGAAGGAGCTGTGCTGGCCATCCAAGGAAAGAGAAAACCTGCTTGTCTAGTGAATCTAACCACAATAATATGAAACAAATGCGCAGAATGTTTTAAGATACTGACTTACCATCTGAAAAGCCAGCCTAGGTTCTTTTCCTGAACCACTGTATTTCCATCACTGTTTTCAGTTACACAGACAGTTGTGATGGTGCATGTATCACACGCATACCAATACGCTACTGTAAGCGGGAAGACAAAAAACACCCTCAGCAGGATGAGGTCCACCAGCAAACCACAGCCTTATAAAGCTCAGCTCTTCCATGCCCAGGGGAAGGAGCAGAGCTCTGGAGCATGAGCAGTCAAACAGAGCCTTCCACCTGCACAAATCTTTGGTGCATGGGCATCCCATCCCCTATGCTGCTTTGTAGGCTTGAGCTTCCCCATTTCATTCTAAAGAAAGCTACAAAGATAGGCTGTCTCTATCAGAAGGCTTTTTTTGTGGGTTACGAAATACAAAACTACTTTAAAGTAATTCTGCATTAAAATAATTGTGTGTTACTTGTAACATGCGATATACAAATTATTTTTTTAAACTAATTTTAAGTAGAACACCTTCCTTTATATTAAACTATCATCCCTGATGTCAAGTGACATGTAAATAGTTACACAACCACCTACTCATTTTTATCTGTAGTTGACAATGTACCAAGCTGTGACAGCACAATAAAACCCCAGACTAAATTTATTAACACTAAAATCATGTTAGTATGGAAGTACTCAGAAATTTACTTTTCTCTGGGTACAATCACCTTACTGCAACAACCTGCTTTTCCATACATTATGTTAGCTCTAACTTAAAACCCACCCTCTCCGGAAATTTCATGGGGCACAAACAGCTTAAATAGACACAGCCTTCGTTTTTCAGCTGTTCTGATTTACCTTCCCACTCCTACACCATTACATTTAGGCAAACTTGTGCTTGCGACATAACATGATAGCTTTTATACTATGAATGAGACATGACTTAGCCTATAAACTTTAAGCTTGCTTTGTTAACAGCAGAGTGAATATATTAAATAAGCACTACAAGGCTTCCCCCCCATACCTTACCTTGTACAGGCCAAAATAAGAGATGCATATTAAAGCTAATAATCTAGTTGCTTGTTAAAATACTTTAATTGCATAATAGAACAAAGAAGTTACTATTTATCAATTGATTAAAAGCACCATTTGCTAAAGCTGAATTACACTAAGAGCACTTTCAATGTTACAATTATGTGAAAAGAAAAAACAATATACATTTAAAAATTCTATTTGTCAAACATTCATTTTGTTAATGTACTAGTTTTCTATGTTAATGACTTATTAAATGTCGTTTTCAAAAAATTTACCATATAAAGAAAACAATTTAAGTGCATCACACTATATTAAAACTTATCTTCATAACAATACTGGTAATGAAATGAATTCGTAAGTGGAATTGCTTTCAGAAGCCAGAGTTCTCAATCATTTAAAGAATCAGTTAATCAAACATGGAAATTCTTAGTGAAATTACTGTAGCCTCTTAAAATGCAAGCACAGAAAGAGACGTAGTTTTCAATTTTCCCCATATATTATTTTTTTTCATACAAAACAGACGCCCACAAAAAAAAAAAATCAAGACCGAAGTATCATGACAATCACTCCAGTTCTATTCCTTTGAACTGAGTCAAATGGATTTGCAAAGGTTGATTATCATCATTTGCATGTAAAATGCATTTTCACTGGAGGAGTACGGGGCAGATAAAAAGACAAGGGGGAGGGCAATTGCTAATAAAAGCATACACCAAACACGAAAAGTTATTTCCATAATCATTTTTCCCCAGTAATCCAGATGAGCACACAACTAAAGCACGGAACTGGCAATCTGCTGCTGAGACCACTTCGTTTGCTAATGGCATAAGGTTCAGAATGATACGTACTGCATTTTTGCAGAAGGTCTCAGAGCAGAATTGCCTGCAAAAGTTATTTTTAAAATAGCATATGAAGTGTTTCTAGCCACAAAGCACAATGCAAGGTGCCTCACAGATTTCCTGTATCTTTCCCTGAATATGTAATTTTCTACTTCACTATCTTCATGGGACTTTAATAATATCCAATTCTGTTTATTTGGCATTTGTCCTACCTGCATTGTTTCCTAACTCTTCTATTTTAACAATTTGTTTAACACTGTGCGAAGAAACTTAATTATGAAGAAAACCTTGTTTGGTTGACAACATATCCATGGATTGTGTTGCTGTGCGAAGCTCGGACTGGTGCACCATGTGGTGTTTTAGCTCAGAGATCTTCTTGCCTTCTCCTCCACTATGAAAAGCAAATGTAAAATGTTGCTTCCACATGCAGATAAAAGTTTAAGTGGGTATAATAAGAATTTACTCCTAAAATTTAGCAGTGGTGCTCAATGAAATTTTAATGCTAGACAAAGATTCCAGACAGGATTCATTTCTACAATTTAACTCTCAAATTATTTAATTTATGTGGCAATGCAGTCATCCATTTAACAGCCTGTCAAACCAAGCTAGCAAATCTACAGGAAATGTAATTTCAAGACAAGGATAAAGACCACCAGAGCACTTCTGCTGTATTACTGTATGTGCCCATGCGTGCACGCTGTGTCTTGTTTTATTTATCCATTCCTCCCAGCGGGAAGCCCCTTTTTCTGGCTCTTCCAAACACCAGATTCTCAGGTAGTGCTTTCACGTTGTTTGGTGAAAATATTTCCTGGCCCTAAGATAAAAGCCCTTTTGTTCCTATTCCTGTATGGACAAGCAAGGACAACAGTGACAAAACTCAGACTGGTGAAAACCAGCTTTGGACCCCATCTGTACATAGGGCCCACTGAAAACAGTCATTTGGTTTTTTTTTTTTGGTTTGTGTACCCATGCAGCTGTGCTGATGCCAGGCTTGCAGAAACAACATTTGACACCAGCACAAGACATTCATCCCTACTGCTTTGGCACTACAGAAGGACAGGATTTGCAGTGGAAATGTCCGTGTCATTTCTCACCCTCTTAATGTCCATAGCTGCAAGCCTGAGTTATGCTTCTAGCACTTGTGTTTCCTAAACAGAAGCCTTGTAAAGACAAGTCATTTCAAGTATATTAAATTACGTGTTTAACAAATGGCTGTTTTTTTCCTTTTTTTTTTCTCCCCTCTTTTCGGGTGGTACTGGGAGTTTATATTTACATATTTACATAATGCAGTTTCAGCAGAGAAGGTGCAAATGTGTTGGAGCAAAAACTCTATGCCTTATGCATCTTTCCCATTTCTGGAAACAAGTAAAACCACCCTCTTCCTATAAACAGCCAGAGAATATCTTGTAGCTCTTTACACAGTCATATAATAATAAAGAGGCAATACCCATAGCTGGACATCAGAGCCAACTTTAAAACATTAACTATCCTTGAACTGAGAGGTAAACAGGAATAAATACACATCAAAAGTAGTTTGCCATCATAGCTGCACTTAAAAAAAATAAATAAATAAGCACGCACTTTTTGCCAACATTAGCCCCACATATTGCTTTTAAGACATTCATCTCAGGCTTTTATTAAGGTCATAATGACAACCACTGAGCCATCCAACCTCCTCTTCTTTGGATGGGGCTCCAACTTAAAAATGGTAAAAGTCTGAAATATACACTGTATAAAGGCATTTAAAAAATACATTATTTCAGCACCTTGGGACATGGTGAATTGAAGGGCTGCCTTTTCGCTCTCTTTTCATTTATGAATAATTATGCGAACAGAGACATGCAAAACGGGTTTTCAGAAAGGCAATGCATTATTCAACTCAGAGCAGAATTCACATTCCAGGACACACTTCTCAACAAGTGCAGTACTCCCATGAATAACATTTTCACAGCACTGAAGACCACAGTATAAATCCTGGGTCACAATTAACCATAGCTTCATCACAATAGCTGAAATTCCTCATGTGACCTAGCATAATGCAGCACTGGTATGTGCTGAAGAGACAGCTAGGGCAGTAATACTGCATATGGCTGAGGCTGAGAAATACACTGTGTAATACATTGCTCTGTCTGGTGTTCATTTCATAAGTTTCCCCTCACCTTAGTCTCCCCAAGAAAAAAATTATGACTATAATCAATCACGACTTCTGCCAGCATGAAAGTGAAAAGCGAGAGAATGTAATAAACTATTTACAAAACTCCTCTGCTAAAAGCTGTTGTTGGTCTTTTTTTTTTTTTTTAAGGGAAAGCAGAAGGATCAGAATTAGAGAGATCCACATTTTTTTTTTTTTTTTTTTAAAGTAACTCAGCATGCAGATTTCATTAGCTGAGAGAGTTTGTCATTGCTGTAAAGTAGACAAGAATTTGGTCTTCAAAATGGAGAGAAAAGTCTAAGACTTCTGCTCTGGGGGTTTCTACCTCTTCAGCTCTCCAGTTCCCCATATATAACACCACCTCCTTTCTAGAAAATAAGATCTATAGTTTTGAAAACACTCAAGGTAAATTTAACTACGAACTTTCAGAGAAACTGTACTGATTTATGTGGTCCAGCACTTGTCAGTTTTCTTTTCCCCAGTATATAAATTATTTCCCTAAGTATCGAGTGTTTTGTGTATGGACACATACATTACATACAGTAGCCAAGGTTTATGACCAAAATAATTTTGAATCTAACCAGTCAGCTTCTTGCTGTAATGGATCGTTCTGTTTTACATGCAGTAGTCAATGAAATGTTGATGACTTCCAGAAGAAAATAATCGAGCTGGATGATGCCAAAACATGGCAAATGAGCTGTATATGAAATATTCTCCATGTACAGAAAATGCATGTGCCTGTGAATAAGTCTTTGCTACCCTGAATAGTTTTTGTTGAACCATATCTATAAGGATTATTGAAATAAATCTCCAGCATTTGATGCTGCAGCAGTTTTTCCCCAAGTGTAGGGAAAAATACCTCAGATAAGACTGTGGTATCTGTTGGTTTATACTAAAAACATCAATGCTTTAATGATGAACACAACGCTTAAAACCATACTGCCAATAGGCTTGTAAAGTATTACACCACCCACTTGTACTTGTCAATGATTATATGTTCTCAAATACCTCTTTCAAGTTAAAAGAAAGGAAGCACAGAATTTGGAAGAGGGCAGTAATTTCAGGAAGGAAGCTAAAATTCATAAAGAGTACCCAGAATGCTGACTGTTTTTACTATCCAAAAACACGTTTCCAAAGGGAAAAAAAAATAGGCAAAGCCATAATCTCTCATCAGCAAAACCAAAAAGAGCTAGGAATATAACAGCAGCATGCGGTTGTGGGAAACTTCTATCTTTTTTGTTGACGTCTACATCATTTTCCACTGGACGGGTACATCCTACACAAGTAGAAGCTGGACTCCGTAATCCTTGCAGGTCCCTTCCAACTTGGGATATTCTATGATTCTGTGGTTTCCATCTAACAAACTCAGGCCTACTGATAGCAGAACGGCTTTTCTTTAGTACACCTTCGAAGATCTACAATTAACAGACTTAAACCACAGTAATTAAATAGCTCTCTTCATTAACAGAGAGATCTAGAACAGTCACAAAGCAGCTGGACGTCTGCTACAGGCAAGTAAGTCACAGTTGCCCAATGCATTTTAAATCCTATGAAATTTGTTGCTTTACTCTAACATAAGATATTTAGGAATAAGTCTGCTATGCCAGAAAACAATTTGATATTGAGGGATTTTACCTATTTGATAACACTGGAGGGTAATGATCCTTTCTTTTATTTCCTTCAGTCTGAAGCTAGGACAATTTTGGAGATTGGTCTTTCCTCACTGGTGCTTATTTTCACCCAGTGGGGCAATGAAACTCAAACACATATTTCTTAAAAGGCTGCTGTTAAATCTGGAAAAGCATACATTATTTGGGGGAAAGAAAAGATCATTCTTGCTTGCAGTTTTCTCTTACAGACAGCTGCCAGATGGGACAATTCCCCAGACTGATCTGCTTTCTGATCCTGTTTCAGATACCTAACTTTCCTAAACAACTTTAACTGTCTGACATAAAATGTCTGGCAATAAGTCGTGCATTTTTTCCTGTATCTTGCTATAAAAATTCTACTAGTTCTCACTAGAATAAGAGCTGTTACCATTTACATTCATAACAAGTCCGTCCTTCCTGTCAATTGCTCCTTGATTTTTGTTTAAAAAACACCATTCAAACATACAGGGTAACCAGGGCAAGGAAATAAAACTAAAAAGGACTACAAACCTAAGTCCTCTCATAACCACAGCATGGTTAGATGCTATAATTCTTTTAAATTATTTTTCCTTCATCCAAAAAAAAAAAAAACACCTTACATTCATTGCATCTTTCTGCTTGACACTGATGCTCCCATCTAAGTCAATGTAATAGTATTCGAGATGCCTTTCCTCCTCTAATGACCTACAAGAGAAAAGGCATATGGCATACACTGTTTGTGATCGCATCATCCAAGATGCCTAGAGACAGCAGAACTAGTGATAAAATCTCCATCCACTCTATCTCCTCTTACTTGTCCTCCAGAGCCTTTGTTTTTCCAAGCTGGATAAAAAAAAAAAAAAAAGGAGAGAGAATAAAGACAAACTGAAGGAAGTTAAGCAAGTAAGAAGGAGCCTGGCAAGAGCAATTCATACTGGAAGATTAAAGAGCTAAACATATTGTGTATCTTGCCTAAGCAACAAATGAGGGAGTCGTGATAATAATCTACAAAATATTTGAAGGACACAGAGTAGGGAGGAAGAGGAATTCTGTAAGGCAGCATAACCCATGAGGGTACGGCGAGAACACCAGGCTGGTTAGATAAGGGAAATGGAAGCGGAGTATCAGGGTAAGTCTTGAATAAGAATCACTTGCTATGCAATTGCATTAAGAAAAAAACAAAAACACACAAAACTTCACCACATGGAAATTGTTAAAACAGAAAGGAAAAAAGAAAACTCAACAATCACATTGCAGTGGTTATAAAAAGAGACCCTTTTTTCCCCCGACTCTTGTTTTCTTATACTCTGCACCATCTCTTTCTAAACAGCTTTTAGAGTAGGAACAGTTCTTGGCTCTTCGCAAGATACGTGACAATGTCTATGCCATTCACCTGCAGAATTTGTTTTCTTCTTTGCAGTTTTACTGTTTTCACATACGGACTTTGGCTGGTATGTCTGGAATTATAAAACATGGATTTAGAGTACTATCGCTGGACAAACAAGAGATGATATTAAATCGTGTTTTTTTTTTTTTTTTTTAAATAAAAACCACACAAAGGAATAGCAAAGCAAAAAAGCCTACAGTGAATCCTTCCAAAGCAAGAAAAACAAACAAATCTTGGAATAGAAAACAAACAAACAAAAAAAACCCTGATTACTTCCTCAAAAAAAACCCTGAAGGTAACATTCTGACGTGCTCCAGGAACAAACACCTTGCCGTAGATGATGGGGTAAGAAGAAAAAAAAAAAAAAAAAAAAGAAAGAAAGAAGCATATCTCTTTTTCAGGCATTGAAAAAGATCTACTAAATCTTAGCTCTTTTTTTTTTTGTTGTTGTTGTTGTTGTTTTGTTACATCATCACTCTAAAAAGCATCCATAAAACTGCTTTAAGACCCACTTTCCAGAGACAATGCTGAACAGCTAAAGGCAAAACAGCAGGATTACTGGACCTCTATATTCATGCACACGTCAACCAGCGCAACACAGAACTAATGACAGAAAGAAGCCTCCCTTCAAGAAAAAGTTCAAGGAAGAAACCAAAGAAAGTATTTTAAGATTGCTTCTGTAATTACTGGACAAACCACCCTTCACATTGTATTTGGGAACAGTTGATTCCTGGACAGAGCACTGACCAATGGTACAGTCAAAGAGTAACAGCTTCAAATTGTTCATGTAATTCTATGTATAAGATCCTTTGTTTCTTGTTTCTTTTTTTTTTTTTTTTTTTTTTTTTTTTTTTTAAACTGATACTGGTTTAGTACAACTATCACAGCAGAAAGATTTCTTTTTTAAAAAAAGTATCTTTTAGGCCTTGGGAAAACTGTAAACAACTCCAGCAGACATTTCCTCCTTGATCCTGTGAGTTTCAAGGTTAGCAACACCGACATTCAAGAAGAGCAAAGATGGCAAAATTGCATGTAGTCTTTGGAAGGGTCTGTGGTTCTCGCATTTTCTGAACTGAGCAGGAAATGCAAAAATAAGTTTATCAAAAATATTTGGCAATAAGAAAAGCTGTTCAATTAGCACAGGGGGGGAAAAAAAGAACACTAAAAAAACACAAATGTAACATACTTCCTAGGGTTGAAGGAGATAATGCCTTTCCTTTTTTGTCTATGAGAGCATAGCTTCCTTTCTAGAAAGACGCTCTCCTGAACAAAGAAATGCATTGATTATAAAGTGTGATCCCAACACAAAAAAACAATACATCTATGAGAGGGTAAGTACAATTATTTTTGGAGAGTGAGGGGGTGGTTTGACCAATTAGAGGAGTAAGCCATTGCATTAAGTAGTGCCTACCTATGAATAATAAAGCTGCACCAGTATTGCTAGACAAACTTTCTAGAACCAGAGTTACACAAATAAAGGCTTGGATGGATCTGCTTTTCTTCTTTTTTTTTTTTTTAAATAATGGATTAAAGAAAAAATGCAGTTGGACCTTAGGTTCCAGACTGAAAATGAAAGGCTAGCAATTAGAGGGAACACAGTTAAACTTGTAAAATATGTCTATTTGATGTAGATCTCATTGACAAACAATACACTAGGAAATACAATGCCATTTTTACAGACACAGAATGTATCCAGAATCCAGAATGTATACATTTTAAGGTGAGAACAGTGTTCTGATTTTGTTAGCTCACTGTGAACCCTGCGTGCACCACAACTTTAAATTTAATTTCCAGAATGAGTCCTATTCTATAAAAATGTTACTGTGCTTATGAGAGCCTTCCATTTTATCTAAAGACCATTATATTACAAGATTACCGAAAAGGTTGTTAGACATTGGAACAGGCTGCCCAGGGAAGTGGTGGAGTCACCATCCCTGGAAGTCTTTAAAAGACGTTTAGATGTAGAGCTTAGGGATATGGTTTAGTGGGGACTGTTAGTGTTAGGTCAGAGGTTGGACTCAATGATCTTGAGGTCTCTTCCAACCTAGAAATTCTGTGATTCTATGATTTCTCTCCACATTTTTTAACTGCATTTAAGAATACACCCCTCAGATACGGCATATCCTCCAAATTAGTTTCAGCTAGTCAGTATATCCTGAAGAGTTTTCTGGCACGTGACCTCTGATGTTTGCTGCTTAGAGGAATTACCCTCTAGAAGCAGAAGGATGCCTTTATTTTCCATTAAAGGTGATAGCTACCTGTTAATAGCAGGAAGTACAAGTTAGGGCACCCCAATAATCTCATATTTGTGTGATGCTCTTTCCTCAAAGAGAGATTTTTCTCTAAAGCCAATTCTGTTTTAACACAACATGACTGTTTTGGCCTATTGCTTTTAGAACAGGGTGCAACCCACACCAACTCCTGCACAAACCACACAAACTCCTGCAGCCCTGCCATCAGTCTGCTCTTCTCTCCAGTATTTCACTGTAACTTACGCACCATTCACAGAATTTACATTTCCCTTCTTGGAGTCTAATTTTAAAGCTTTATTCAATATAGTGTCCCTTGGCTCCGCACACCAGATAGCAATTAGATTTTGTCCTGTTTGAGGGATAGCAATTAGATTATGTGACTCCTCTCTTTAGTTTGTCTGCTGCCCCCTTAAATAACCACGTTTTTAAGCCCAAACCACACTATTTCGCTTTTCTTTCCATTAGCTAAGCAGTTTTTAGTTTTGGGTTTTGAATGCTAAGAGAAAGAAATGCTCTCCAGGTTATCTGATCCCCAAATTCTGGACAGGCTGTAAAGTAAGATCCTTGCTTCATTGCCCTCTTACACTGTGTCAAGATGACATGCCATTATTTTACCCTCCCACATCACACCAACCTACCTTTGGCAGAGGTTGTGAAGTCTTAAATGGGTCATCCATATGGAGTGAATTTCATCCACAAATTATTGCCACTCAGTATTTATAATATTTTGCGGATGAATGTTTTATATAGTTTATGCAGTCAGTTCCAAAGAGTTCATTAGATGAATCTGCACATTTTATCTACTTAGAATTATATTACCAAACCCTGGATGCTACCAGAAATGAGATCACCTGAGCTGCAAGAAAGAAGGGAGAAGGCTATAAGGATAGAAGTGTTGCTGTTCAAACAGACCCATGCTTTTCTCAGTTAACATTACGTACATTAATTGTTCTCTTCTAAAACTAGATTTAAAAAAATAATTGCAATATTACACAGCACAGCATTTTGGCTACCTCCTTTTTGGATTACTAAGCTTCTGCTTTAAAGTGATTAGCATCTCCAAACCTCATGGAAACCAAGAAGCTTTACCATGTGCCAAAACAGTTGATATACATGATTGGGAAGCAAGTCACCATCACAGAATCTAAATGAAACTTCAATTAAATAACAAAAACCATTCACAAACAATTTTTTCACATAAAAGCCATTATAGAACTGATAAACCTCTACCATTTCTCACAAACATATACCTGTTAAAGATAACTTAGAAAAGAAACACAAGAGGAATGCCTATTTTGGGGCTTTTTAAGGTTTTACAAATGCATAAGGAAATTCAGTTTAATAATGTGATCACTTACTGTACTTGAAATCATGTTTGTTTTAAGTCTTTAAGTCTGGGGTTCATATAAAAATGTGCCATAAACAATTATATATGTACACTGATAAATTTATGATTCCAAAATTGCACACAACCTATTACTTGTTTCTTTAGCCCACTTGCACAAAGAAGCAAAAAGGAAAAAGAATATTTGCAAATACCTCATTCCCGGGGAATGCTTTCCGGAAAAGAATAAGCAAAAACATTCTTCATACATTTTAATTAGCCAGCTTGCAAAACAGAAATGATATGAAGACTAACAATTAAGATCTTCTGCAGCTAGCACTTTGTTGTCGACCAGAAGAAAACCCTCCCACTTCGGGCTTTAAAAGACTGCTGTTCATTTAGTACCCTTCCAGTAGCTACTGACAAGATTTATGTTAGGAGAACTGCTTGTTTACAATACAGATACTATTCTGCCACAAATTAAAGCTAATTATCCAGAGTTTTTAATTGAAATTATTTAAAAATCCATGAGTGCCACTTTGCTAGACAAACAAAACAATAATCTAGCTACTGGGGTGAGGAGGTGGGGGGGGAGAATGATGAGTTTTGAAAAGTTGGGAAGTATTAAGGGAGAGATGGCCTGCAAGCCAGTTAATTAAAAAAAAATCTGGGTGTTCAGTGAGCATGATAAATGGTAAAAAGATAAACAGACTCATTTTTTAATGCTTAATCTTGGCATTTGACCAAAAGGTTCCTTCCCAGCACAGAAATAAAGTACTGGAAGCTACCAACCGCTCAAAATATCCGTACGTGTAAGCTTCTTTTGGACATTTATTCATTCTTAACATATGCCCTCATTACTGTTTCCTTCTAATTGCCATCTAAGCCAGTGTACTTTTGGTTTTATTTATTTATTGTAGCCACCACTGCAGGCCAAGGCAGGAGCGCCCAGGTAAGTAGGCCCAGCTGCTGTGAGAGCAGGCATACAGATGATCCGCCATGACAGGCCCAAGGGGTGGCTGCTGTATGGCTTTCAACACAGGGCTGGAGTCCACTTTGGCAGTAAAGCTAAACAGGGTTACTAAAAAAAAAAAAAATTAAAAAAATAACTCATGTCAAGTGTGTTCTGAACACTGAAGTGCCTTACAAGCTGTAAAACTTCTCTGCGCTTCCATTTTTGCTCTAAAAAGGGTACAGTGCTTGTGCTACAAAAGCTTTCTATGGAACAGTCTCCACCAGCCTCTCCCTTCTCTCTGAATTTCCAGTAGCTGTTTCTAAAGGATCAAATTACTTTATTATGTTCTCAAGAATCTCATCCAAGCTGGCACTAGTTCCATTCAACTGACTTCTTCCTCCCCAGGCCTTGCCCTATTTCTTTTAAAGCAACATTTATATAATGCTTTTATGTGCTTTTGTTAACAGCTTAGGGGAGCAAATGTCGTTGTCCTCCTCCTCCAAATTTGGAAAATGAGGGATTCAAAAAAAAAAAAAAAAAAAAAGAGCAAGAGGTCATGTAATGCTTCTGGATAGAGGGAGCTGCATTTCTGTGAATGCCATGATTTGCACTTGAAAAATGATATACATGTATTCATCATTCCAGCTGCTACAACCTAGGTTTTGCATTGCACCTGGGATTTTGATCACAAAAACAATCAACCACAGCAAGAAGAGGTCTGTGACCAAAACAATGCTTTTATTTTTCTGCATGCAGAGGGGAGGAAGCAATGGCAGTTCTGTAGAGCGGCTCTTACCATCCCTCTCCTCATTCCTCAAAAACATGGGTGAGTTAGGCAATCAGCTGAAATGCAATAGGCCCAAGTATGTTTGTTTTGATTGAAATGCATCCAGGCAAACCTTGCAATATCCTGGTCTTCTCTGAAATCTCTGTAGTAAAATTGCCAGACACACTTTCCTCCCTCAACAAATCACTAAGTTAAGACATAGCTGACTTCAAAGTCTAGCTAGCCCTATGTTGCTACCAAAATTGTTAGGGAAGGAGCTTCATTCCTCCTTTTATTTTACACTGACACTACCTTTCCCCACCCTGTAATCTTTCTTTGAGGATGAATACAGCCCTCCAAATACAGCATCTTGTGGAAAGACTTCCTATAAAGTAAAACCACAAACATTTAAGTAACTTGACAGATTATGGGTTTTTATGGCAAAATAAGTTAACTTCAGTCTTCCACCACATCCCAGGAGAGCAAAAGACAACTGCAGCATAACTTTTCTCACCATTCTTTCAGAGCTATTTATGCCTCTGTTGTGTACCCTCTCTACTTCTGCTCTTTTATTACACTCTCAAGAATGCACTCCACCTCCTGTCAAGAATAGTTCTACTTTTGAACATATAATTTAACTTGGGCATCTTCAAAAAGTAGAAAAAAAGCAGTTCCTGCTCCACAACATGCATTCACAAGCCTTCTGAGACGATCACTTCTTAGTACACAACCCTTAGGTGGGCCTGTTAAGTCTTAGCTCTCAACATTGGTCTCTCATACAGGAAAACAGGAGGCCGCACAAGAAACGAAAGGTCTATCTGCAGCTGGAACCAGTAAGAACTAACAGGACTAGCAAAATCTGCCTTACAACCTGTAACGTTTTTGGGGTACACTAGCAGTGGATGGTGACGTTAGCTTTCTACTGCTTGGAAGTGCCACGGTTTAAGCACATGAATGAGACTACCAGCTGCGAAGCTACAGTCAACTGCTCCTGTAGGAGAACACCACTCCTACAATGCTGCAGCAACGGTGCATCTGCTTCTTGATGGATGCACTGAAAATGTAAGGCCTCTCTGGTCTGTCAGGTTGGGAACACAGAGAAGGACATCAGGAATGGTGGCAAGAGCAATGCTGGTGTCTGCATTTGGAAAAACAGGAAGAAAACATGCAGAGGGTCAGGGTTGGGTACCATTTTTAGGGAGGCAGGAATATAATGGGACTAAAGACCTATCTTGGAGTCTTCAATTAACTCCAGAGCTTGTTACTACATGGCACAAGCTTAAGTCAAAAGTCAATTTAGCCTATGCACAACTGCTCTGAAACTGGACTGTGTGAGGTCCAATGAACAGTGAAGCAAAAAAGAGGTTCTATCAAACAAGTCTGGGGCTATTTTTGTAACATAATCATTAGATCTTGCATGAAGAAAACCCTAGAGAATGTCTTCCAAACTTTGCCATGAAGCAAAACCAGATTTTTAAAAACAATTCAGCTAACTATTAAACAGGATTGAATGAACTTTAAGTGGTACTTCACCAGCCCTGTCCTGTCAGAAAATTACAGACATAACAAAACATACATGCTGTTCAATGGTTAGACCACGGATAGATATAATTATAGCCTGTACTACGCAAGGCTTTGCATCATCAGTGGGTTTTGCAAACGAATAACAACAAAAAAAACACAACCAGCAACATATCCACAAAGGTTCTCTGTGACAAAATTCTGCCTGGAAAAACACAAGAGCTTTAAAACCTCAACATCTTCCTCCCAACTAACTTCCATGGCCTTATCCCTCTTCAGACTTTAGTTGACAATTAGATGTTCCATCTCCAGTCTCTTCACTCATAAGGAAGCACAGAAGACAACAGAAGACCATCTTGCCTTAGCACACTCATTCTCCCATGCATTAATTCTGTATCAAATCTCTGAAACACACTTGCCAACAGATTCACAGGACTAACACAGCAAAACTGAGGGTTCAAGTCATCTTTCATGGCAGAGATCAAGTAGTTCTGTAGAATTACCAGTGTACAGCTGCTATAAGAAGCAACTTGATAAAGCCCATCCCCTCTAAGGCAGTATGTTTCAGCAGTAACCTGGATGTGTAAAACAAACAAAAGCAAACCTTACAGAGTCTGTGCTGGTAGAGAAACAAATGACTACTCCACACAGCATGGCAGGATTTGACACCAATCCTTCCTCTTTCATCTATAAAAGGTGCCACAGAATTGCAAGACAAAAGTGTTAGTAAAAGTATTCAGCATTTAAATTTGAATCGTTTCCATTGATGTCTTAATTTTTGCTTCACTTTTAACTGAAATTTTCACTTTTACATTTAACTATACCTAAAGCATGAAACAATGGCCACCAACTAATAATAGACCCAGTAGAAAAGGCTATCACTATCTGTACACTGAAGTTTACAGAAAACCTTGTCACCTGTAGATAACTTCTTAAATCACACCCACTACAGGCTCCTCGAGGCATGCAGCCTTTTTTACTTCCTATCTCTGTTGTGTGAGGAGACAAAGTCACCGGTCTAAAATAAACCCCAGCCTTCTGCTGTTATCGTCCTGGAGGCTGTCTGGTGATCCTGCCCTTAAGAACTCCCTGTGGCAAGCAAAATGCACTGAGGTACATTCAGAGCCCAACCTTGGCGTAGCTGTGGCATGACGACAGCTGGAAATGTTTCACATGCACACTGCTTCCACTGCAACTGACACAGAGGTGATGGCTAGAGATGAAGCATTAATTCATTGGTACATGCTTTGTGTAATTTGCTTGAGATAGCCCTGGTATCCGTAGCATTCAGAGAAAACGTTGATGCATGCGCCTTTTTCTCTTCTCACTCTGAATTTTGCTCAATTACTTTTAAGTCACTGAGAAAACAGAAAGAAAGGAGGAAGTCTAAAAAACAGAGTAACTTGATTTCTCTTACTTGCAGGCACTAACTGGTGGTAACAAAAAACCCTTCTTCTCCAAAGCAGAACACTACATTAACAAAGGCTAAAAAATGAGGGAGGGCAGGGAGTTCAACAGTCATCTGCAGCTTTCTTCATGCTAAAATACCAAAAGCAGAAAGTCAGCAGTTACTGAATCTGTGTTCTATGAGAAGTTCAACTCTGAGCCTCTGATGAGGTGAGGGGCTTTTCCCCGTTTCTCTCACTTCTTTTTCTTTACAAAGGACTATTTCAGCTGAACATGTAAGAAGATTTTATATTAAGATTTCTTACACTGTCTCTTATGCTGCAATGGGTGAGACAGAGCATCTCTCCAAGAAGATTTTTTTTTTCCCCCTCTAAGCCTATTGTACTTGAGATTGTATCTGAGAGCTTATTCTATAGCTAGACTCTTCTTAAATAGGAAGATTATCTTCTTTGACACTTTGCCTTTTTTCTTTTTTTAAAATGTGCTGCTAAGACACACACCTCAAGTCACCCAAGACTTTGAAGACTATGACCGAGCCTTCGTTCCCAGCACAAGGGTGGAGCACAGGTCTAAGCTCCTTAGACAGAGATTAGCCTTGCTTGGTAGAAGCGGTGGCACTCTATACCTCAGTAAATCCAGCTGCCTACTGCCCACCTGCCCTCCTTTCCGTAGGCACACAGCAAACTAGCGAGTGTGACTGCTCAGAGCTAGTTGACCACAGCACGTTCCTTTCCAAACGCTCCATGCAAAGATTTCTAGACTAGCCCACCAAAGTCCTAGTAAACTCAGATGGACCACTGCTGCGACACAGTTTATAGTACTCTGTACCTAACCCTGTGGCAGGAAAGGGTAAGAGAGAAATTCACTGTCACTGCACCGAGTTTTTTTCCTCTCATTTGTTTTGAAGTATGACCATACATTGACCCTACATTTTTTTCTTCCACGTATAATTCCACAGTTATGAGCAGCAGTAACACAGTGCTGGTAAGACAGAAAACCAGTATAATGCAGAAGCTGTGATGAGAAAGCATGATACAAGCATTAAGCCAGGCAGTATGACAAAAAGGAAGTTACAACATTTAAGGAGAAAATACTTTGCTTCAGGCTACCAAATGACCTCCAACTAGCCTTACACCTACTGCATTTGAGCTATATATATCTTTCATCCATGTGGTAATCTCCTGTATGCACGATGATATCCTTTTAACAGCAAAGGCTGCACTATGAAGGATGACAAACTGGACAAGGTGTCCAAAAGCTGTTCTTACATACTGGGCTCATCAATGAAGAATGGCAAAACAGAAGACAGAGGCTGTACATCAGATTAGGTTAAAAAAATGGGTTTTGTTTAGCTTTAAATCAAAGCCTTTAATACATGGCAGATTTACTGCATTACTAAAATGTCCTACTAGAAGAATTGAGAGGCTGGTGGAAGTTTTCAGAGTACAACTGCTCTGCACCTGAAACCCATGAACAAAGCTCTACATGTTTGATATTAGTCATTCCGAGCATCCAGTGCTAGAAATTCTGTTCTTCTGAGCTCTTTAAAGTTGTGTTTAACCTTCCAGGCCAATGGTATACAGCTTTAAAAGTGTTCCCAAATATAAAACAATACTTATTCTGAAATTTAGGTAGCAATTTAAGCCCACACCCAAGTATAAAGACAGATAGTGTTAATAGCCATCCTGGACTTTTGTGACAGAGGGGAAGAAATACGAATACTTCCTTTTATTTGTTGTTGGTTTTGGTTATCTAGTTATGAATGACATACATCTTAACGGTCAAGTGACCTCTGACAAGGAAAGTGGTAGTGATAGCACTGCCTTTGAGTCCTGCAAAACCCACAGATTGTTTATAGACTCACTGAGGATCTAAAATTGTCAGGGCCTGGCTTTTCATCAGTCCTTGGATGTACCTGGCTCTGCAGGAAGCGGTAACGTAGGAGGGGTAGAAAAAAAGGCAGCTATTGGCCCTCCTTTTTGGGGAGATGGAGAAAGCAGACAGGAAACACTCCCTAAAGAATGGGGTGGCTGAACAAAGGAGGACTTTCTGGCAGCTGCCATCCCCCAGCTAAGCTACCCTATAGTAAGCACATCATACTCTGACTCCCAATCACCAGCAACCCTTTGAAATTCCTTCCAACACACAAAGGGTGCAGGCACTTGCTCTGAAGAGCAACAGCAACCATGTCTTTCTGGGAAGAGAAGGGATTACCAGAAAGTAGAGTGACATTCCCTACAGTTTAATGTAGCTCCTACACTGGATCAGCTCCCACAACACTCTGCTCTGTCAAGAGCAGCAGCTTCATCTGTACAGTAATGGAGTGGTGAAGCCACGATCAACACTGTCAGTCTTCTGCTACAAAGGAACTGTATGATGAACCTTGTCTAGGCTAGAAACAACATCCTACATGACTAGTTTGGGATGTTGCTTCCCGAGGAACAAAGAACCATCCAACTTCACTATGTTTCAATCTAACAGGAAGACACACTGGAAAAAAAAAAAAGAAAAGAAAAAAAAGATGTAAGCTCTGTTGTTTAATGTTTTTCTAGGAGATGCTCTGTAAGGGGAATAGAATATAGCAGAATGAATTTAAGAAAGTAAAACAAAGATTTCGAGCACTGTGGTAATAGCTTGCAACCCACAGGGACACTGAATAAAAGATTAATCAGAGCAACGTCTGATACCTGCCTGAGAAGATGATCGTTATTTTCAATGGCTCTAATTTTTAAATGCATATGTAAGGTACCAGCAAAATTGACTGTGACCCATATTGCAACACAGCTGGCTATTCTTTGGACAGCACTCTGAAGACGAAAGTTGCATCAGGACAGTCTCAGAATAACACTGGAGCACAAAGCATTACTTCGGTGTCAAGAGAAGGAAAAAAATTGTATGGAACGATTCATCTTCAATGTTAACCACGTATTTCTACAAAATAAATTCATTTTAAGATTTGATTGCAACTTCTGCACAGAATGTAAGTGATGAAATTTCACTGTTTTCTGCTGCTTGGAAAATGTAAACGAAAAAACAAAGCAATGCATCTAATGAAAGCTGAGCCTATACAACTTAATTACCACTGAGGGTACTGCATTTATCTTTTGAGAGAAAGAGGCCTACCTTGTTTTCAGATCTATTGCAGCTTGACAGAAATATGAAAAATTACAAAACTACCATGTAACTATCAGTCCAAACTTGTAATGATAAGTGCAAATGAAATTGCAAAGTTCTGTATTTTGCCTTGCAAAGCATTTTCCAACTTGAGATTTAGAATCAAAAGACAGCTCCATTGTGAAGTTCATCAAATAATTGAGGCTTTTGCTACCACATCTAATTTTCCTCATGGTTTCCTCTTCCTTTCCCAGAATACCTGTAGTAAGACTGAGATACATGTTAGCTATCATGAACTATTTATTGATCACTTTGTGTACCAACAGGTACACAAACTCAAATATGTCAAACTTGAGCATTCCTTTTAAATCGAAACCTTAAATTTTTGTCATCTTTGCATAATCACATTCACTTCTCTGTACAGGATTCCAGAAACCCTGAATATTACCAACTTTCTAGTACTCCTTGAAATGGCTCTACTTTTTCTAGTACTACAGTCTACTGTAATAGATGAGGAAGTTATTCTGCAATATTTCTGTCTAAATACTGCAGATGCATTATCTCAGTGTTCTCATAAAATCACAAAATATTTCTAACATGGAAGAAACAAGGTAATAAAAAAGAACATCACTTTCAATAATTTTAGGTCTCAACAATGAAAGCATCCCTCCTTCCCCCCCTATTTAAAAAAAAAAAAAAAGTCTGTTAAGGAAATTAAAGTTATTGGCAAAGCTGCACTATATTGCATTGAAGAGCCCCCTCTGGCCACAGCTGTCAGCTTTTTGTTTCAGAATCAGGATCTGCCCATAGGCACTGAGATAGCTCATAGCTAATAGACTCATTAGAAGTCAAGGACAAAAAAAAAAAATCCATGGAAACCAACATGAAAAGCTAATGTAACTTTGGATGTTTAGATTATACAGTTGCACATCAGTATTCTGATTGTACTTTTTTTTTTTTTCAATTAAACATCCATCTTTCATTTAAGTGAAAACCCACACGAAGAAACCGTTTAAATCATAAAAGCAGCAAGCAGCATAATTCCTGGCCACTGGTTCAGACTAAAATAATATCAGCTATCATAAAATCTTTATCTGAAGAAACACATCTATGCCATCAGATATATTCTGGTCTTCAGCATACAGAAAACTGTGTTAATTACTAGTCTCTGGAGACATCTTATTCCTATTCATCCCTGAACAGGAAGCCAGCACGACTGTCATTCACTATAACTGCCAAATAACATACATAAAAATAACCTCCGTATCTTTTCCAGAATGTAAGATCTACAGAACTATCTTTTTTTTTTTTTCTCCCCAGTAGAGGTATTCTGAAAAAGCAAAAATCTGAATACCAGAATCCCAGAATTGCTGAGGTTGGAAGGAGATCATCCAGTCCAACCCCTCTGCCAAGCAGGGTCACCTGGAGCACATTGCAAAGGATTGCATCCAGGCTGATTTTGAGTATTTCTAGGGAAAGAGACTCCTTGGGCAACTTGTGTCAGAGCTCTGTCACCCTCACAGTAAAGAAGTGTTTTCTCATATTCAGCTGGAACTTCCTGGGTTTCTGTTTGTGCTTGTTGCCTCTCATCCTGTCCCTGGGGACCACTGAAGAGCCTGGCCCCATCCTAGAAACTTACAAATTTGGCACTGATTTTAAACTACTAACCAAATTTGCATTTGGATTTCAGTATTCTCCGAAATTCTGGAACTAATTTTCCTGTCTTATACTACATTTATACTTATGTAAACCAACCAGTTTTGATGAATTACTTTTATGCTGACCACTAATTTGAGAGGAGAAGCAGAGCGTACTATATGAAGTTCTCTGGAGTAAATGATTTGAAAGGGAAGCTTCAAAAATGCTGTCACAAAAACAAGTCATGGTCTTCAGCTTAAATAGAAGCATTCCAGTTGTTTTCAATTCAAACTTAATTATTACATGGATATATTTTAAACTCCCCTTTCTCCCCCTCCCCCTTGCCACAGCAGAAACACTAGGAATAAGACTTCAACCTTAGTTCTGACCATTTTGTGCCTGAAGAGCTCCAAGCCCTGCCACCACAGGAATGCATTGCAGAAAACAGCTGTGGACCAGTTCTGAAGACTGCCTTAGAAGTCCTTATGACCAAAATGGGGAACCCTGGGGTTTTTCTGCCTCCCCCCCATGCTACCATCCTCAGCCACCTACCTTGCCCCTCTGCTGTCAACAGTGCTTTGTGAGACCCGACAAAAGGAAACCATCTTGTCTCAGCCACCCTGGTTCTTATATAGGCACTGGCTTGGCTTTAGCACATCCTTATCAATAGTTCACACAAGGCTTTGACCCACGGGGGGCTCAGCCGAGGCACACAGCCTGTGATCAACCTTGCTGCAGGATGGCAGCCTCCAGCAGAGAGCTGGCACAGTACGTGGGGGCAGCGGCACCTTCAGTGACCACAGAAAGCTCCAGCAGAGCCATCCATCAAAACTCTTTCTAGAGGAAAGCCCTTGGAGCAGCCCAGGTGGAGTGTTATATTTTACATGGTCCCAGGTGGCTGAAGAAGCATTTCAAGATTGGGCGCATACAGAAGTGTTTTACAGCTGTGGTAGTCAGCCTTGCTTACTTCATTCTGCTTTGTGTATTTGCAGTAAGACTTAAAACTCTTCTGGTCTGAACAGGCTGACATTTGTTTAGGGGGTCACTAGTGGATTGACACAGCAGAGGGAAAGAGAATGGACAGGAGAAAGATTAAAACGCTGCACATCATTCTCATATTTCACAGAAGGGCTTCAGTTAACAGTGGAATATCCATGATTTATATATTCATTAAAAAAAAAAGTAATCACAGAAGAAAGGTCATGTCATTTGCATATTAGATGCTCTAGTCAACCACCCTGGTTTTGCAGATCTATTGCACCTAAAACGAGAACAAAGCAATACTGTTAGCCAGTCAGAGATGCAGGATGAAGACCGATGTAGAGGATGAGGGATATTTATAAACACAGCTAAGATGCACTTTCGGTATTATGGTTATAATGAGGAAAGGCTGCCAAAGGAGGTGGCCTGGCAGTCCACAAACCCTTGGAAGCTGCTGCAGCACAGTCGTGGGACAAGGCAACCCAATGGAACAGCAGTTGTCTCCTGCTTCAGGGTAAGTTGCCTGTCCGATCAGCCTCATACCGAGGCTGCACAAGTGCTATATTCAGTGCAAGAGAAGCATTAGGACCTCAAGGTAGAGCTAGGAAGAGATGTGACTGCCCTTTTCAATAGCAACTTACCCTTAAGTCACCATAACTGTAATACTTCACCTTGGATGTAAGATGTCTGCCTAAGCCTCTCTATCATCATTGAAGACGCAGTAGGGTTGTTTTCTTTCAAGTGTGACTCAGATCAGAAAGCAGTGCCATTCAGTCAGTCCCTAATCACCAGGGCATAATTTTCCCCTTCCCTCTCCTAGTCCACCGCCCTTGGTCCTGCTACCTTTTACTGAACCACAACAGAGGCCAAGGTTTAATTTAGCCACCTCATCCATAACCACGTAAGTATATCTGCACCAACCCTCTTGATTCATTTGGATCTAAGAGACTGATGGACAGGCCAGACTAGTATCAGCAAATTTTATTTTACTCTACATCTGTTTTTGTCCTTCACTAGCAAAATACGTTTTGCTATTTGTGAACTGCTGCTGCTGCTCTGCAATCCTTATATACACTAGACTAGGGGAAATAGACTCTCACTGTAAGGGAGCTTGAGGCAATCAATCTCCTAAATTGGTCTCCTAATCTTCCCAGCCTTTGCCAATAAACCCACATCAGCATCTTTTAAGTCTTTCAATCATAGACAAGTGATCATTTTATCAGAACTAAGCTGGTACACTATGAAACAATCCAAAAGCACTTGCCTGTCCCTTATTGAGTATGACAGACTTCACCATCCTCCTGGTATCTCCAGCTCTTTCTAAAGACTTAACACTAATATTTTGTTAACAGAACATTTTACCTTTTGTTGCTGGCAAAGTCAACAAAGTTAACAAACTATGTGATGTACCATGAATAATGGTAACAACACAGCTTGCATTTATCACACAAAGGTGACCTTTTTCCTTTCTTAGTTTATGGGCATGGTAGTCTCAAAATTCAATTTATCCTGTGGCAGATCAGTGCATGGCTAGCAAGAATTTTAAAATGAAAGACAGCAAGATTCTTACTAAAGCAATAAAACAAACAGAGACTTGAGAACTATACAACCAAATAAAGACAAAGACCTCTAAGCAAACAAACCATGTTTTGACCTTCAGTGATATTTTTACACTATGTATAGCCTGGAAAATTATCTGTACCATAAATACCTGTGGCTCATGACAGACATTATTAATAGAGTTGTGTAACAGCTTCTCAAACCCTTTTATCTATCTCTGTACATTCTACAAAGCAACGCTCTTCAAGAAGATACTGCAATTAAAAAGAATGCGTAGGGAACTCTACAGAACCCTCACCAGACCCTGATCATTGTTTGCAAGCTGAAAACATGGACTCTGACCCAGAGCAACAAATACAAACCACCTCCAACAACAATCAGGGAACAAACTGACAAAGTATCCCCAAACTCCTTTAGATTTCTTTGCTTTTAAACATTAAAGCAGTCAAACTTATTTCATTGAATTTTTGAAAAGAAAATATCACAGAAAACATGTACCATCCAATTCAGAGGTAACTCAGAAGTTCACCTTCCAGGATTTTCAGAATTTGTGGAGGAAAATAATTCAATCCCTGAGAGTGGGGGGAAAAAATAAAGTCTCCAAGCATCATTTTCATCCTCTGCAGTGATTCTTACCAGGGAGCTGTAGTGCGGGCGCACTAACCTCCCTGCACACACGGAGGTCCCGAATCCATCGAGCAGCTCCAGCTGAACCCATACGGGTTGCAAAGCCATGTGTGGCAGGCAGCTGCAGATCAGGGAATGGGGTAAGCAATGAAACATGTTCCTCTCCCTCACCAAACCCAACGAGAGCATTCTCGTACAGTATTTAACAGAATTTACGAAGCAGCCCTTCAGCAAATAGCAGGCAGGCTTAAAACCCAGCTTTTTCTAAGCTCTTATTTGGTGACCCCTACAAAAAGGGTAAGTGAAAGTTTGCAGTCCCTGCAAGGAACACAAACATTCAGAGCTCACTCATTCAATCAATCAGTTATTGATGAACTATGTTATAAAAGTGCCTTCAAAAATTAAGAAGCAGCTTTGTGCTAAATCACTTATTTAAGCAGAACATACACCTCAGTAACTTTACTTTTAATTTAAGATCAGCTGGAATATAGAAAACACTGATCCACAGACTGCCATCGCCTCAAGCAAGGCTTCAGCACCATGCAGACCAGAGTGGACACACAAAACTACTGCAAAATTGGTCCCAAGGCCAGGAGCACCTCTGTTTATCCAAAGGAAGCAAAGACTGGCAAATGAACCCATAGAAGGCTAACAAAATTCTCCACATTAGTGTCTGACAGCATTTATTTTTTGGTTGCTCAGCATCCTTAGGATACAGAGTCCTTGCTGCAACAAATTAGGAGGAAATAAGTAACAGATCATTTGCACTTCTAACAATTAACTAAGAAAAAAAATTACCTTCTCTGAGGACAAAGTGATCCATTTTTATAAATAGTGACATGTATCACTGTCAAATATTTAATTTCCATAGAAGCAAATGACAAGATTTGAATTAAATGAGATTTAACATGGTCGAAGTGCAGACAGTGACAGGCAGCATTACGAACAAGGGTTTTTCTCTTTTTTTTTTTTTTTTGTTTGTTCTGGATTTCAAAATGATATGCACTGCAGGTGCCAGGAAACACACAGAATCAGACCTAGGTAGGCAAAACCACCTCTGACACCCAAAACCACCAGATGGACAGCTCCAAGCTGTCTAAACTCCTACCCAAATGTATCTTAACTCTGCATATAATAAGCACTCCAGTAACTAAAATTTCACTCCATTTCATAGCTCCTCTGTTCTACACCTCTAATATCGCTACAGTATTGACCTTCTCCTGCTACCTTCATACACACAAACACTCCCCACGCACTTTCCACTAATTTCAGCATTTTTTCTACTTTTATGTAATAGGTAGCTTTTTAACATAAACTGCTGCAAAAGAAGCTACCAGCCTACCAAGAAGCTATTGGTTAGTAGCTACTGCAGACAGAAGAAAGACTGAATCTCACCTGGTGACCTCAAAAGGACCTATGTTCCCCCATCAGCCATACCCCAAGAACTGAATTAATCGACTTATAAAAGTGCATACATGCACGAAATCACAGTAAAAGAAAATTGTGGTTATATGAACAGAAAAACACATACTGAATAAGAAGTTATTTTTATGGGGTAAGAAGTGTACCAGGTGCTTTACAGAAAGCTACTAAAACAAGGTGTTTGGTTTTTTTTTTTTTAAACTCTTTTTCCTGGGAAGAACTACAGCCAACACTGAAGACTGATTCTAAGCAAACAAAAACAACGATTAGATTTAATGAAAGAATCGTGATAAGGACACAGCTTAGAGAAACCTGTTCCAAACAACTTCTGGCACAAAAGCCAGTGCTAAATAGCAAACACTATGAACAGGACAGAAAGAATACACAGAGATTATAAAATGCATCACTGACTCACTGATATAGTCACATGTTCACCTGATCAACAAATGATACACTTACAGAGGCTATCCAGCAAAATATCAGCACATAAATGACAGAAATGTTTCATAGATTGGTTAATTGTTTTATAGATTAGAGAATGAAGGGTCAAAAAGAAAAACACCTTTAAATGTGGCCTTTATTTACCATTCCCTAACAGTTCTTATGCACCAGTTTTGTTGTATGGTTCTCCTTCATAGGAAAGTACATTTACAAACTACCTAAGTCAGGCATGAAGTTAAATTTAAGATTTAAAAGCCTGTGCAGCGGAAAGCCTCAAAACACAAACACCAAGAACATTTTATGCATCCAGTTTCTGTCACAAGACTTAAGAGTTAATATATAAACGGGTGTACTGCACAGCAATTATTCTATTAATGAACATAAACACAATCCAAATCCAGGAAAGTCAGAGTAATTCCCACTGATCTGAGCTATGCATCAAATCCTATGTGCACAGCTAGTTGACAAAACCTGAAATAAAAGACCGAAAAACCCTCATAAATGCTCAGTATTTATTATCTGCTACTAATGTTTAAAAGCCACTCGCTTGTGGAAGAAAAGGTTTTTTCCCCCCCTCTCTGTTCATATGCTTGAACCAAAACATTGACCTAACGCAACCAGTCACCCACCATTAATAAAAGCTCTGTGCTGAAAAACAACCCCGAGCAAGCCCTATGTGCACACATAATTTTGATACAGGTATGCTAAATGCAGAAACCAAAAGTCTATTTACATAGATGTTTTGCTTGTATTTGATTGCCAGTTTACTTGTATTTGAATATCAATTTGCAAGCTAATTAGAGAACATTGCTGAGCCCATTACAGAAAAATAGTGCTCCACCATTAACTGCAGTGCTATCTAACTAATTCCTTTAAAGACTGGCTTCAAACACCATCTTCATCTCCATTCAAAACAATTAGTGTACATTTATTTCACATTTTAAACTGCAGAGAATCAAATTTTTAAACACTTTAACAGATTGCACTGCTATTTTGATAGCTTTTATGTTACAAATTATGCTTTTAGGGATTCGTAACTTTCCTATTTAGGGGAATGTTAAACTGGAACTCACAGAGGGGCTTAAATAATTCCTCTTTCTCTACAACCTGAGAGCCATGTGCTATTAACTTTCAAAAACAAACAAAACCTACTTCTTGAAAGGCAGCACAGCATGGAGGAAAGAAGTTGCTCCTGGAGGCGAGCAGGCAGACCATAATTTCTGACGCTGCCCACAACTCAGCCAAAGTTCAATGGACAGTAAAACAGAGTGGGAAGAACTCAAATCATGGTGCCCCGGTGCTGTGGGACTACTGGCGGCAGGACGAGCCAGTTAAAGGCATCGGCCAGGGCAGATGGGCAGTCCTGCCCTGGGGTAAATTAAAACAGCAGAAAAAAAAAAGCTCTCAGTTACAGTGCTGGGAGGAAAAAAACAAAAACAAAAACAGGCACTAACAGACTCCAGCGCTGATGAGTCTCATTCAGCTCTGACCTCCTTTTCTCACATTACCCTTCGCAGAGCTCTTTTCCTCCCTAACTCACCTCCCTTTCTTCTCTCCTTCATCCATACCGGTGCCAAGCTGCACAAATCTTCACAGGAAACAGAAATGCTGGAAAAGATGGAAAAGGCCAAAGGAAAACATGCAGAGAGTGTCACTGCTACTTCTGTCCACTTCGTGCCAGCTGATGAATTTTCAGACGCAGAAGGACGTCTCCATGGGAAATGTGCAGCTTGTTTCAATTTCACTGTTATCACACCGAGGGAAGGAATGGCAGCCCACATCTGTGTTGGCCAGCTACAGCACTATTCAGACTGCCTAACATTTGGATCCCTGGAAGATGTTGCTTACCAGAGTCACGGCATGGAGAGAGAAACAGATCCATCCACCTACCCAGTTTGGTAGTGACAGAGAAGGTGATATGAACAGCTGTATTGTGGTTTCTCTCTGAAGATCTAGCACAGCAGTCTTAAGCCCAAAGACTGTTCTTAAGGTCCATCACTGCTTCCATTAAGTCCAAACTATCTACTGGCAACGTACTAAATCCCACGGAGAACCAGTCCACCACAAGAAGCTGGAATAGCTTTGTGTCAGGTGAGCTTGCTGATCCAATTCATTCACCTCACAGCCACACCACTGCAATGTACTTATGACAAGTGAAGAAAGCTGCATTCTTAGACAGCCTCTCCTAGCTTTACTGAAGGCTGGTATTTTCACATACATTTAAACTGCAAACCTATAAAAAAAACAAGCCTGCAAATCTGAAAAAAAAAAAAAAATCCAACACCGTTACTGGTAGCAATTCACCTGTGGTATGAATCAGTGTTCGTCCACACTGCTCCATAGCCAGGGATGGATTCCCAGAGCTCAAACCCCAGTGCTGCCTCCAGAAGAGAGGAGGAGCCATAGAGTGCAGCTATGGGTATTTCTTTAGTGGAGCTCATATCCTGGCTATAAGATCAGTTTAACTTCAAAAGGCTCTTCCTTGTACCACAGTCTCGTCTCCCCTCCAGAGTTTCATCCCCCTCATCATCTTCCTTGCCTTCTGGGAAACAAATGACCCAGCTGAAGCATATACAGAGGGCTGGAACACCAGCGGCACTGTGTTAAATTGGAAGGCTTTAATGGGTACTAAAGGCCAGTTCCTCCTCCTTACAGCCTAATTAGAAGATAACAGCAATTCCAGCCATTTCCCTTCCTTCTGCAATCTGATGCTGTTTCCTTGTACTCTCTTCTGTCCATCCTGTATCCTCAGTTCAGCAGGGCTGACTGATGTCTAGGCTTGGGGAACTCTTCTGAAAGTTACCATCTCTTGCTTAACGCATATGCTCATGGCCATCACACATTCAGCCAAAAAGCAGTGAATCTTTCTCACTGCATTCAACCAAAATGAGAGCAGTTCAAACTGTATCTGGATTTGTTGATTGACATTAAAGCCAGAAACAGAGTAGTATTTGATTTAAAATAGTCATCAAGTGTTTAAGTACTACTGGAATTTTTCTTTATTTAGTACGTTAATATGTTCTGTAAAATAAGGGCATTTCCCTATAACATCAGTTCAATGGGATGCTCTGGTAACTTTGTCTTCTGGATTGTTAGAAAGATGACAAGTCAACAATAGATCTTAAGTGATCATTTGAATGCATAATTATACATACCACGTGTCCTACATTATGCTGACACAGGCGGCTTCACCCAAGGTTTTACTCCTTGTGTTAGACATACTGATTTCTATATATATAATTCTTAATGGTGCTGTTGCCGGGTGATGATAAACTTGTCTCCCGTTGCTGAATAAATCTGCTATCCTTCCGGGCACCTTTGTTTGCTCGGGAGAGCCTCTCACAGAGCTCTGTAACCACCATTCCCCTCAGCCTCCCCTGGAGCACGGGTCACCCTTGGAGAAGGCTCCAACTACAGTGACTCCAGGAGAAATAACAGCCCCTTGGGAACCAATGCCAGATGGCATAGTTTAAAGCAAGAGCTAAGGCTATGCTAAGTGGTGTTAGAAACAGTATGAAACTAGAGCCAGCTTCAGAGGCAGAAACATACATCTACTTTGCCATCCCCCGTTGAGCCATGCCCAGAGCTTACTGAGGCAGCTGACTCGGCTCTCCTAATTCGTATTTCTGCACGGAGAAGGGACATTGCATTTGAGATCCTCATAAGTAACCAGCTGAATATAGGAAAAGGGAATAAATACTAATTAATTCAGTGCATTCCAAGTAAATGCACCATAAACAGAAATGAGTATCAGAGCTGGACTAATTAACCAAGACAGTAATTTACACATCCCAGAGCACTGCAACAATTCAGGTTCCATATAATTTCTCCATCAGTATACTTTTCTCTTTATCAAGATTTATTTGCAAGCACCTACAGTAGAAACAGAAATAGAATTCTTTTTGTAGGGAATAATGGTGAGTCAAGTTCTTTCTCTGCGAAAAAATGGACAGAATAGTTCATTTAGTTTTCTTGTTTTTCTATTATTATTATTAACACAAAGAACACACCTTTAATATATGTATTACCAACCTAATTGAAATATTCCATAAGAGGAAAGCATTTTGATTAGTATGTTTGCAGGTTTCTTTCAGAATGGCTTCTTCTTTAGAACGCAAATGATAAATTCTCTAATACTGGATATACAAATTGATCCAGATGCTATATTCCATAACAGCTTTAGGGCCCACTGAGGGATAATGGAATTTCATTTCTGAAATTAGATGTTTGTCGTCTGTGCACATCAAATACATTGTTGAATTCCATTACTTACATTTATTGTTTATATACATAACGTTTAGCATACAAACTTGCAATGAGAAAATACCAACGTTGATCAGTAGCTCGATCCTGAAGAGTAAAATTGGACATCACATACAGATCGCATACAGAATTTTACAGAAGTAACAGAAAGAAAAAAAGTAGTCACCATTCAAGTAGATATTTTATCACTGTACAGTAAGGTGAGTGTATGTTTTGTGTATACTCCACAATGTATCCTATATTTAACTAAGAATTGGAGAAAAGGGAGTAGGAAAACTCTCTCTTGCTTCAGCAAAAGCAAGATCTGTTTTTCAGGGAACAAGTACCCAAGAATAAGTTAAGAGCTTGGTGGATAAACAGACAACAAAAATCATAAAACAGGCACTATGCTGGTGTAGTAAAAGCAAATAGAGGAAGCTCTACCAATCCAGGATAGTAAGCTCAACACTGACACAAGAGAATTTAAGACGCTATGGGGAACAAAAAAAGGACAAACAGAAGAGCTGTTTGAGAAAAGAAGAGAAAAAGGATTTAAAAGGCATGAGAGTGAGAACTGGAATACAACTCTAACATAAAATAGAACAATAGGAAAAGCAACACCGAATAGCGGCACTGAAATTTGCTCTGCCTCACAAGTGAAAGGCCAAAAACAAACCTACTAAATGTTAAGCAGGACTGCTGAGAAAAACAAATATATCCCCAACATAAGCTTCTTAAAAAAAATTTCACAGTTCCACTAGGGCCTGGAAGTGTAACTTGAAGGGTGTTTTTTTGTTTGTTGAGTGGAGTGTTTTTTGTGACGTGGGGCAACGGGATGGGTATGGGTAGGTTGTGCAAAAAGAGAATTTCAAAAAAAAAAAAAAAAAAAGACATTTGGGAAAAATTGAACAATTTCTTTCAGTTTGCCAGCAATTCACAGAGAGACCCCATCCATCTGAGATTCTTTGGCTGTCTGCCTGGAAGGAACATGTCAACTTGTCTTTTTGCTTAAGGCAAGCAGACTTCAAACAAAGCAGTTACCATTTTATTTTTTTATTATTCGTTGAAAAAAGTAACAAAAAAACAACCCACAAACATTTTTTTTGTGGTGAAATAGTAATTTCGCTCTTGGAAAATATGATTCTGATAAAAACACTTTCCCTAGCTGTATGGTTAATGTGCACTGGAATATCAAAGAAGCCAGCGTACACTAGCATAGCAAGAATACAATTGTATTAAAGTTGTTTTTTTAAAGCAAGGAATAAAATGTCAGCCCTAAAAGAAGCACTGTTGCTTTGTTTTAAACATGATGACTTTTGGAAGTAATTATGTTCTTCATTGAAGATGGACTGAATCAGAGCACACAGGTTCTACCCACACAGGTGCATGGGGATGCACCTGCAGATGGCACCACAGGTGACAGGACACAGGGAGACACCAAATGCTGAGGGGAACCAAAGATGCTGACCAACACTGCACAAAATGTGCTAACAAGGGGGAAATTCCTCTCCCAAGCCTCACATTCCCAACAACAGGTTTCAGGATCATTTTAGAGTAAGTGTTATTTTCAGTTGTAAGCTATAGAGTCAGTCATTGGGAACGTCAAAATCAAATTCTGTCACCAAATATCAAAGCATCAAAACAAACATTATTTACTTTGAGGTTCACTGCTAGAAAAGAAAAAGCAGCAAGGATACCACGGCTCTGTTAAATCTACAAGATCTTTCAGCAAAGACCCATGGAAGAGGAGTGTGAGTTTTACCCCAGGTCAGCTGGCCAACCCCATTCAATTCATGGTTTCATGAACACTTGGGACCAGCCTCTGAAAGGAGAAAAGGTGTAAGGTCTCTCAACTCCTTTCAGCTTACATCACTCATGGAATTGAGGTGTTACCCATAATCACTGCTCATCTCAGTGACCAATGCCAAGATATTTTTTCCTCTACTACTATGCAACTTGAGAGAACTTAGAAATAATTTGTAGCTACACAGTGCTCAAACAATACATCTAAGGATCTTGCCTACACAGCAGATTTGGTTAGCAGAGAACTAAAATCATTAATTTAGTAGCAGGACAAATATTAATATAAATTATGTGAAAGAAAAAAAATAATGAAATAGATTATTGGACTAAAAATCTGGAAGCTTAAGATATGATTCTGCAATTCCATTCATGTAACCTCGCTAGGTAGATGATTTTAGTAGAAATGCATTGTTTTTATCTTGGAATTTACAGGATGTAGAACAAAGATTTGATAAACAGGCTCGATATGCATATCAAACAGCCTTACTTTTATTTTTTTAACTGCATGAACTACAGAACTGTGATAAAACCATCTGAAGCAAGGACATTTATTATATTAAATGGAACTCCCTCTTTGACTTAACCTCTTCTTCTCCAAATACTGAATCCTCCAAGCATTAATTATATTATATTTAAAGAAATAGTGTGTCTGTAATTTGGGTTAGGTATCTACTTCTAAGAGGTGAAGCCTGGCAAGTTACTTGCATAGGATTTTTTTATTTAATATTGGACTTTTAATCTTATAATACTTAAAGCATATCAAAGTCTAGAAGAAGTAGGGGCCCAAAAAACTCCACAGCTTTATGAGGAAGACAGACTTTTTAGACGTGTTTCTTTTAATTTTGTTTCAGAGACTATTCCTTTTTCCCCCCCACCTCCCTTGAAGGTGTTGGTTCTGAGCTCACCTTGGTGAAGTCACCATAATTCCTCTGGAGTGACCAATGCCAGGTGAAACAATATGTAGAACTTGATAAATTCAGAACTAAACCTACTGTACTTCCTCACATGTGTTTACTGACTCGAGCACGTTGTACGTTGACTTGCCACAAATTTCAATGAGAAATAGGAAATAGTAGATGAGATAGGGCATTTTCTTGTCATATAAGAAGTACAAGGCAAAGCTTAAGACAGCAGCTTTGAAGAGTCTCTAAGGCTGGAAGAGGGGAAAATGGGAGCACCAGACACCAGTGACACACTGCCAGAAGAACAGGACGCATACCATACTGTAGGATATTTCCTACACAGCTCAGTTATCACTTGCTGAAGGAGACGATTCCAGCTTCCTTTGCCAAGTCTTCCAACTAGCTGTACCTTGTCCATTCAACAGGTTCCCAGTTCTTCCTTAAACCAAGGGCAGCTATCTTCTTTTCCCTCTTTCCTTCCCTCTACCCAGTTAGTAAGCATTACCCTCCCACATCATCCCTTTTCTGATTTCTATTATTCTGAATATATTCCTCCACCAATTTTCCACATTCAATGACAACTGAATGCATGGATATCAGCTGAACATATGCGCTCGTGCATAGAAGGACAAACTAGCAGACGATGACATATCCTAGCCATATGCATAAATGGAGAAAGTCATTATCAGTTAAAAAGATGTATTTTTAACGTAATAGGAACAGGAGTCTGACCCTTCGTAGGAGTACAAAACCATTTGAATATAGGAATAGAAAAAGAACCCCATCCAGAAAATGTAGACTATCACATCTTGTGCGATAAAATGCTGCCCCATACTCTCATATGGGAATGTTTCCTATAATAATACTTAAAAAAACAGATACCCCAGCTTACTGTAATAACTCAAAGTCACGGATCGACAAGTCATATGATGATTCTAATCTTATTTACATTTTGGTGAAAGAGATGGAAATTGAAGGCCTTCGAGAAGGCTTGTCCCCCAGTGGTCAAGATAAAAGCATATAAACATGAGAGATATTAAGCATCTTGTCATTTTCTTGGTCAATATTTTAAGAAATAACATGTCAAGAAAACATCAAGTCAGACTGAGATTATTCTGCAGCTGGCTGAGATCATAAAGCTTATACGCTTGTTGTATCAATGCACAAATTCAAAGGAAATTAAAGCTTTCATTTCTAAAACATATAGGAAACCTATAGTTATACATGTGTCACTTCTGAATTTATACTAGTATAAGCATGCAGTTAGATATACATGAGGCCACTGAGATCAGAATCAGGCCCATGGTTATACTTAAGAAGCAAATGTCATGCAACTATACATAACTTCTAGCGTCATCTGAATCTAGTTTAATAACCAGAAAATAGGCTTTTGACAACAATAGTATTTCAAAATGACAGTGTAATTAAATTTAAGTCAAAGCTATGCAATGATGGACCGTATGTTTATGTGTAACCAGCAAATTATATGCTTTTAAGCATGTCAGAATTTTCAAAAGAATAAACCACTGCAGTAATTCAACTGAGGAAATGGTAGCAGGAAACAAACTCCCCCAGGTCATTTCAAAATCGGTTGATACGATGTGATATACACTGTATGCTCTGCAAGGTTTTTCTTATTCCTACTTCCCTAAAATGCTATGCATTTTAATACCATTCAAGGACAAATCAACGGTATGCCTCACTCACATCAAAATTTTAAAAAGCAACAGGAGGGACTGTGTGACTGTGATGAGTAATGAAAAAGGAAGTCAGTTTTCCATCGGTATGTTACTAGTTCAAAAACAGCTAAGGCTGGTCAGTCATTATCATTGGATTCGTATGAGTAATGCTAAGAAGGAATTAGCTGGCAGTTCACTGCAGTTCCCAGCTAGTAGAAAAAAAATGAAAGAAACTGCAGAAAGGGTCGATTCCATGAACACTAAAGACAGCTTTCATGTGACAAGGTAGATCTCAATACTGTGTCATCTCCATTTGATGATTAATCAATCAACAGCATAACTTATCAGTAACAAACAGTGGTTTCAAGACAGCACCTTTGGAAAGCAGTTGCCTTTTGAGCTACCTGTTGCTGCTTCTGCCCCTTGCTCCAGGTTTGTGTATCATCTACCAAAGGAGTTCTCAGTGCCAATGGCTACTGCAGAGCCTTATATTAACTCCTGCTTGGAACAGTGAGGTAAATTCTTTCTTTTTCATTATTTTCTCAATTGGCAGAACGTGTAACTTAATGCATGAATTTCTAAGCTGTTCTTCAAAAAAGCAAAAGTCTATGGTGGTAAAATACAATTTATTGGAACTGAAAAGAAAAAACTTTAATAACTTAAATTTAGATAGACTAAAGCTAATCAATTAATCCTGCATTCAAGTTTCCACTACTCAAAAGCACAACACAGGTCTGTAAAAATATAATTGAGGAGAAAAAATATAATTAAAAATATAATTAAGGAGAAATACTGATACATGCAGCATGTAAAATCAAGACTATAGCTTTGTTTGCTTCTTTTGTAGACTCATTAGAATTTTTTCATTTAAGTGTCTTGATCTGTGTAACCATATTTATTTGCGAGAGAAAAATTAAATTAGTCCTTAAGATGTGTTTGAAACTGTCTAAAACTGATGTTCTTAGTTCCACAATTTCAGAATTAGATGGAAGAAAGCTACAACATTGATGCTAGCATTTTATAAAACAGTTAAATTAACACATTTTTAAAAACGTTATTCTTCCATAAAATTTTATGCTGAAACTTAGCTGCTTGGGAAGTCTACGAAAGGTTCAGAGCACATGCCTCTATGTTACACAGATGACTACTCTACCCCTGAAGGAAAGAGACATAAAAAGGGCAGTGAACCCAATTCTCCACCTGGACGACTCCTGGGCACATGGACAGACCTACTGACTTCAGTGCATCCCGCACAGAGGCGAGGGCTTGCACTGGTGGAGCCTGCTGCTAGCTGGGGACTTGGCTAGCCTTGTTCTGGGCACGGTGCCATTCAGACACAGATACGTGCCAGGGTGAAGCAGCAGCGCTCTGTCCAAGAGATAGCACTGGCATTACCACTGCGCCTCTTGGCAGGGCTCCTCACCGAGCCCTGAGAGCAGTGGTCACTGAGCAGGGCTCACAGACAACCACGCTCGGTGTTGCTCCCCATCCCGTGTCTTGCTTTCCAAAGGTGCCTCTCCTCAGGTCACCAGGAAGAAGCAATCAACGTATGCTGTTGTCTTTATTAAAGTATCCGCTCCGGTGCTGTTGCCTGTGGTTGTTTCCCCCATCTTAGGCAGGTACATAAGGAGCATAATCACTTAATTCTCTACATGCGGTCAGAGACTTGCCGCCTCCTGTCCAACAAATACATATGGAGAGGCAGGGCTGTGGCCATTACCCTCCTGTGGGAACTCCAGTATCATTAAGACTGCTGCCCAGGACAGTTCCCTAGTAAAGGAACCATCCCCACATTAATTTGAGAACAAAGGCTAGGCATAACTGCAGTGCTTCTATGGGAACTGTAAAGCAGAAGAGAAACTTTCTTCACCTTTTTGTCACTCATACATGGGTTCTAATTATAGGCTGATGACATATGAGTTCAACATTTGTAATAGAAAGTATCAGTGGCAACACTATTCTGAGAAAGATTAGTGCACTATCACGGGGATGCTTGCAATACAGTATTTACAGTCAATATAGGTGCATGTGCTACCTTTAATGCCAACAGATTTTCTAAGTCCTATGATAATAATCAAAAAACAAACACAGAAGAGCAGATGTTCCTTCCTGAAAGCGTTTGCATCCTAAGAATGAAAACGCTCCAGACTGATTTATGGTGAATATTCTAGGAAATAAAAGCCAAAACATCTTTTCTAACAGTACCATTAAGTAGAGGCTGTCCTCCATGTACGCTCCTCGACACGACGGCACTGTGAACATCTTCAGGAAATCCCGTCTTGCACAACATGTCTTCACAAGCTGCTTTTATTGGTGCCTGAAATGCAAAATAAAATTTATGTAATATTGCAACCCTCATTCACCAGAGAAACATTCCAGTTGGCACATACTCCGTTTTGCTGCTATCTTGTACAAACAGCATCTTTGTTTCTAAACGACTGCAATTAGAAGTCCAAGGGCAAAGGGTTAATCTCTCTGATAACTGGAATGGAAGGAACAAGTCCCACTTGTCTGGTAAGATCTAAATAATACACAATCTTGATTCTTCTGACAACTGAACATTTCAACTAAATCAGCCATTGAGACCAAAGTGGAAACGTAGGGGGAACAAAAACATTCCTTCCTCTGGAAATAAATGTTACACAAAACCAAACAGCAACTTTTTCCACCGCCAGATAGATTTGACAGGAAAGACTTCAGCTACTGATTTAAAATGCTTTATTTAGAGTACTTGCATGTGAGGTTGCACCAGTACCAGTATCTTAAGATAGAGTGCTACATTTGCAGTAACTTAACAGAACTTACATTTATGTTAGTATTTAAACAGATACCGTAGGAAGTCAAACGTTTAAAACACAATCCCCATCAATCCCCATCTATTTCAAAGGAATGTTAAGTTAGAAAGAGAGCAGCTCATTATTAAATTTGCACAACAAGGCTAAAGACAAGCCATTGAAACTGTTTGTTCTCTCACTTGTAAGAAAGTTTCCCTTCAACTCACATTTTCAAAAGTTTCATCAGTGACTTTTTATTAAGACCTATAATACAACAGCATGTGGAAACTTTTTTTTGTTCTCTGGAGTTCCACATTTAAAACATCATTCTGATTGCTAAGTTAGTTTCAGGACATTTTGCTGCTAAGTGAAAAAAAAAATAAAAAATCCAGTTTTCTGTGGCAAAAGTTTAAGATTTCTTTTCAGTGGATTGTTTTTGTCTCATTTTAGTGCTGCACAAAACAACAGCCAAGCTTCCATGTGCCTAAATGACCAAGCACAGCAAAACCCCTTCAGACCACACAAGGCCCCACACCAGCCTATGCCAATCTCTGTCAGAGACATCCTAAAACCCCTTGCAAAACCTGACGAACGCCCCCATGCTAAATAAAAGCCTATCCATGTGCACGCCCAGATGTAGCACATGGTCTTTGACAACACGAGCGACTGTGCTGCGATTTTATACCTAAATCTGATCAAGACTTTTAATTAGATTTTCCTTTTTACTTTCCCAGATGGGTTTCCATCAATCGATCTGCTCAGGGCCATGTAAGCATGCTTGCATACACTTAGCAAAGCAAGCCCAACAGGAAACAGGGAGGGGAGGAAAAAAAGAAAAAAAAAAAAGAGAGAAAGAGGAGATGATGGTGCTACACCCATTTACCACCTTCCTGAGCACTCATTCAGGGTATTAGACACTGAAATCCTAAGCTCAAGGACCGTGCACTTCCCACGCAGTGGAGGAAGAGCGCTCATCACCTCTTGCAGTGGTTGTGCCACCTGTTTGGAAGGCAAGATTCACTGGGCCTGGAGGTCGAGCACTGCAATTTTACATTACTGCTGCGCTCTTGGCTCCAGACATGCTTGGTAAGAGGGCTGCAGCCCACGATCTGCAGTCTGCCTACGGGTTTATCAGCACTTTTAACTGGAATTTTTCAAGCACGCAGCTATCTGCGACTGCTCTGTGTCTTAGCACAATCAAAATTTTTGAGATTAGCTTCCACGCGTTTAACTGCGTGCTGTCTATAAACCAAATCCCTTTTTGACAGAGGCACGCTTATCCAGACCACTACGTGGCAAACCCAAGAAGGCAGTATGCTGTGGTACGCAGCAGGACAGCCAACTGGTGGCACTCCAGGAGTGGAAGCTTTCTTCATCAGAAGCTGTCAACAAGGCTGTCTTCCAGGGAAGAGGAATCCAGCAGAAATGCGTCCTCTCCACTGACACGTGAGGCCAAGCTCAGCATGCCAATTCCTATTAGGATAATTTTACCACTAATACGAGGAGGGATTCGTAGCACAGTCAGATGCACTTACACCTACATGATCCTAACCAAGCAGCTCAACACTTACACTAGCAATAAAAATTAACATTAACTGCCCACTTCCAAGTTAGTATGCTACCTAGGTAAGCACACAGGACAAGAACTTGTAATTAATTACCAGGTGTCCAGTTAACTTAAATTGTGACAGGGGTTTCTCTCTGACTTACACACTACACAGGTTGCTCACCTGTGTAGAGTTACGTAAGTACTTTTAAGTTTTTATATGGTTAAAGAGAAACCAAACACACAAATACTGAAAGAAAGGAAGGAGGCTTAAATGACCAGGAGACTGTGTCAGCTGCAAAGCTGGAACCTAGCCCTTTCAAACGCTGATGTTTTTAAAGATGAAAACACAGTAAATCAAAAATAATTGCGATTCCAGCTGCTAGTTTCCTCAGCTTTAGAACTCAAATCACAGGTTTTGTAAAGTTTCTATAATTTGAAAGAAAAACAGTAAGACTTGTTTAAACTACTGCATAAAAGGTGACCTCAAAGCAAATGTGATAGAGAAGAAAAAATAGCCTTTCATCATATCCTTGAAACAAAAAAGGTCCTGGGTGGGCAGCTGAGGAGATAACAGGATTTTATAACAAGTCTGCACTGATGCGCCTGGGAATCTTTCAGCCTTTCCAACAATCTATATGTACTAAACAACTCTTATAAACTGAAACAATGCCCACTGAAACAAAGACGTGGGGACATGAATAGAGAGCCTTCTTTATTCTTTCATTTTCAGCCATCAATTTTATCCGGAGACAAAAGACTGTACTCTACTCTCCGAAAACAGTCCTTTGTAAAGATTGTTTGAGAATAAAAACACAAGGGAAGGAAGAATTCAAATTTTCAGCAATTCTTTATCGCCCTCTGTTAAGCATTTGGAATTAAGTAGAAGTTGTAGCTTCAGACAGACTGGGTCATATCAAGTTCAGCCTAAGAGTACTGTGTGACTTAAACCATTTTAACTCTAAGCAAAAGATGATGCTGAAATATTTTTATCCCCTTATCTGGGGCAAAAGGGAAAAGCTAGTGAAGATTATGGGGGCACATTACTGTAATTTACAGGATTTTGTGTGATTAGTACAATTCCCAAGACTATTTTGAACATAAGATAATATTACTTGTACGTTCATCTACACAAGGACACTACTGAAAAACTATCTTTTATGATGGAAAGTAATTACCTTAGCTTCTGCCCATATAAAACCTACTTAATGGAGCTACAAAGCTTTGAACAAGCTCAGCACTTGGAAAATTCTTCTCTTAAGTACTAATGGACTTTGCTAAAGCAAAATAGTTACCATGGAAGAACTAGTTTGCTTTCTTGATCCCCTCTAGCTTATTTAGTCACTTTTAACTGCAGAACGAGTAACAAACATTACTATCTCCAGATACTGAACACCTACTCAACCTTGGTGCAAGAACTCACAAACTCAAGTAGTGTGGTACTCAAGTACAAACTCACTACTGTAGATCTCAGATCAAATGCAAAAGGCAAACTGCAATCACAAATCAACATGACATAAATTAGAAGTCTTATGTCAAAGTTACTTTTCAATCAATTAACAGAACATTCTAGTATAGTTGGTAAGCCTGCCATTTTTGTACCCTACTCCTCAGTTACATTAACATAATATCCAAATACTTGGGTATCTAGAAACCTGTGGCTTAATTTCCAGGAAGTATTCCAGCTCAATTAGAAAACAAAACAGAACAAAACAAACAAACAAACTGATGACAATCTCAACTGCATAACTGTAATGGAATCATGTTTATATGTGTTCTGAACATCATCACTAAGATTCTTCCAACAATACAGTCTTCACACTTGTGTAAAGACTGTAAATTGAAAGAAGTACAGAAAGATAGGATTGTTTCATTAGCATAGATGGTTTTGGACTACTATGTCTCTCCAATTTTCATACTTTCTAGGATGTAGACACACTTAGAATGCAGTTCTGTAAAAAAATGCTCCAACTATTTAAAAATGCAAGCTCACCACATGACTACAGAAGCGACTTCCTATCACAACACGCATCCTACATTTGTAGAACTGGGCTCTTAAATACTGCTTTCAAACAGGGCTGGTCTTGTTCCTTGTGCACATGCCATACACCACTGGAGTTCAGCAGAATCTATTTATCTGAAATATCAAAGTGTCTGCTTTTGCACTGTTTGCATTTGCGTGTACTACAACATCAGATTTCTTAATATTGATTGTAACAGAACACAAGGGAAGTTGTTCCTGAAAGACTTCTTTCTTTTATGCTCAATATAGCTAACTCCTATAGGAAAATAAGCCTACATAGTCAAATAAGAAATGGAAGGGTATGCATCAGAGAAAATATCATCCTATACACTTATAATTGGATGCATTACAGCTGCTAGTTGCCAAGTCCAGCCAATTCAAAGGGCATTATCGTGTGAAGCTCAAAACAAAGTCTTACTAATTATACGTATGACAGAGCAGGAACTGGGTATTTGAGCTCTCCCTCCTTAATAAGCAACATTAATTTGCAATTGTGACAGTAATGTTAAACTTGAGCACAGATCACAGAAACATCTGTGACTGTGTTTAGAGACTGGGTGTTTCTTCATTAATTTAAAGGCCAAAATTATACCCAGCATTCATTTACAACTTACCTAACTCTAGAGATTGTTTTACCCATTTTTAGTTTTGTCTTAATACATCATCTGACATGATGCAATATGCTATACCAGGTGGATCTTAGGATGAGGTTTTACTAACCATCAAAACATAACAAGACATATGAAAGACCACAGGAGGATCATAGCCACATCTCTGATGTGCTTTGGGTGCAAAACTTCAAAATAGTTCATTATCTCTCCCATAATCTCTGATTTATTGCAAAGAGCTGCAACAGTTTATACCTCCACACTACTTAAGACAGTTGCACAGTACTCCAAAAAATATAGTAAAGTACAATTTGTTTTCAACTGTGGATTGCAACTGGAGAGAAAGAAAAGTGCCTTTCATTCAAACTGTTCTGGAAGCCAACAGCTTCCCGAGTCAGTGCCAGACCAAGTTCTCCCGGAGGTCATTGAGTTACCCATTTTTCAGCAACCCCAGAAATCCAGCTTCTTGAACCATTTCTCAAGACTCTTAAACACTTTCCCTAAACAACAGGATCTACAACTTCTACTATATAATTTGTTTTAAAATGGCCTTAGGCCACCGCTGTTTACCATAGGTTACTGTACTTTTGCAACTTTGAGAGTCTCACAAACCATGACGCCCACAGTTTCTTCTGTTAGCCTTAATTGAGAAACAAAGACTCACTTCATTTGCTTTACTAGATGTGGAGACATCTATGGGCATATCTGATACAAAGCTGAAATCTGGTGTGGAGTTTTCCCCCTTCCCTCAACTAGGAGCAGTGCACCTTCTAAAATGAGATTCTCTAGACAAGCAGTGTTGCTAGCAGAGGAAAAAAATATCTTAAAAATTCAGCTGGAAGACTAAAACCAAACAGAATTTCTGTTAAGTCTAAGTCACACTTCTGTACTGCATAAATAAACAAATAAAATTGGGCCTATGATTGACTACACATCCTCATTTCTTCAAAAAACGAAACTTCCTCCCTTTGATAGAGGTTGCACATGTTCAGCACCTCTGCCCATGAAAACTGCTGGTGATGTAAACAGGAGGGCTCTGGGTTTTTCTGACCTTCAGGGGAGGCCTTACAAGGCTTATCTGGAAGAACTCTTTTGGGGGAATCACAAAATTTTAACTATGTCTTCAGCTGCTGGGTGATAATTATATGCTAATTATAAGGAATGGAGGAGTCCCTAGAGGAGTCTGTTGGTAAAAATATATTTTTAAATATGTCAAGGAGTGCCTAGAGGAGAGGATAAATGCACCTTCTGGATATACGATACTTAATTAAATACATGAATACTGACTAAAACCAAATAGTTTAAGTGAAATGTTGAAAAGACTTGGCAGTGATGTACCTTCCATCTTGGAAGCTGCAGATCCTGTATCTGTTTTCAAAAGCCAATTAAAAATAGAAAGCCTAATTTTCCTTCTTTATTCAGACAGAGCTCCCATGATCTTTCAGAGAGAACTGCAGGATCAAATCAAATTATCAAATTATGAATCACGCAGATTAGGTCATATAGCGATCTGCTGCTGCCACAAGAAAGCACAAGAAACTGGAACACAGTCCAGCACCCAGATGAAAAAAGTCCTTTGATCAGTCACAAACTACAAAATGCTCTTTAACAAAACACAAATCCTCCTGAAACTCATCCCACATGAATGCATAACACCTTTTTTGTGAAGTTCTCTCAAGGCTCACCTCTGCCTATACCAATATTAACTTGACCAACCAGTCTCAGTTCAGTGGTAGGTTAGGAAAATTGTTATTATAATGATCATTTTTAGTGCAAAATACGTTAAGTATTCTTTCCACCTTCATCAATCATCTGTGATTTGTCCCATTATATCTTGTATACAACTAGCATCACTGAGCTAGCAGACGTACAAAATGTATTAAGTAAGGATACTACATGTTCCTCCTATGTTTTATAACGAACAAACAAATAAGTATTTTTTTTTTTTTTACATAGGAACTTCAGAGGTTCTGATTCTTACTGGAACAAACTGATGTTTTACATGTGTACATTGTTTAAAGTAAATAAAATTCTTATCCTGTCGAGTGTCACTGCTAGCTGGTAAAATATTGGAAGGTTTTGTTTGTTTGCTTTTCAATTAAAAAGCATTCACAAAAACAAACAAACAAAAAAAAAAAACAGTGACAGAAAGTTTTACTATCAAATGATCCTCTTATTCATGCAATAAAAGCCATTCAACAGTTCCTGCTCCCTACCACATGACAAAAAGTCCCTTACGCAAGACTGTCTGTAATGAGTAAAAATAACTTTACTCACAACTTCCTCAAGCTATTTTTAAATATACTCACTACACTACTACCACATAAATTTTCTTATGTATTACAGTGTTCAGTTATTAAAAAAATTAATAATTGAAATTACTGACATAAAAGTGTCATCAAAAATAATTAAGATGGGACATGACAGGACTCTTCTAATGATGTTTCTGGGAGTTTCTCCAATTTCTGGGAGCAGAAAGAAAAAAAATAAATGGTTAAGTTTTTCAATTACATGTTCTCAACTAGATGTAGTTCAACAATACAGTAATTTAGGGCAATATTTTAAAACAGGTATCATAAAAATTACAAATTTGTCTTTAATTGACTTCTCCTTACATTAAATTGCACGCCTAGGTAGCAATACAACACACAAAGGGAGAGAGCAGAAGGCTTTCTAGAAAACATATGATTTACTAATTTGAAAATACATAAGTTGACAATACAAGAGAATGTATACTTTCTGTTACGTAAGTATAATATACATTTATGACCTTGCTATAATATCTGTTTAGAGAATAAGAACTGTTTAATACAGAAAATGATCTCCTGTTTTGTCAACCATTGATTTCAATTCAAAAAATTCATTGTCTACTGAATCAACGTGTCCTATAACAGATACAAAAAGCACTTAAAAAAAAGTCATTTCTCAAATATGTATTTTAAAGTAATGCATCCAGTCTAATATCTAAAAAGAGATTTCTAAAAAGTACATGTATTTTCTACAATTATTGGAATTTTGAGGACGTGTCAGAGGCATCACTATCACCTAGACCAGACAGACAAGGAGGAGAGAGCTCTTTACTGCAGTATCCTGCCACATTTAAGTTTTCAGATTAAGTCTTTGAAGATGAAGCAAAAACAGAACACAAAGATCCACATCCAAAAAGGCTGAGCCACTCATATACGTATTCTGTTCTGGAATTTATGAAAAGTGTTATAAAATGCACTCAATTCACTTTCAAAGGAGTAATGATGTTTGAGTCCGACTCATTAATAGAGAGACACCCTTGAACTCATTTTTGTGGTTACACAATCACGTATTTACTATACTACTTAAAATAGACCGATTAAAAGAAATAAAATCTGAGCCACGTGTATGATGAGAGACAGAAGATGCATCCAGAATAAAAGATCTCGCTGCTACTTCTGCGCAAAACTGCGTTAATATGCCTCACCCTTGGTTCTGCCAGAGACAAGTGCTAGAGGTAAGAGGGTGGTTTGGCTGACAAGAAATTCAATCATTGGATTCACAGCTGAGGCAGCTTAACAGGAGTGTCATTTAGGGTAGTAGTTTTATCACCTGGATACATTTGCTAAGACCTGGAATAAGACCAAAACTGCCTGCAGAGAGTAATAACTTACATCCTCTGTCATCCTAATTCGAATTCAAACCAGTCTCCTACATGCAAAGGGCTCCGTAACTGCATTGTTATTTGTTTCTGATTAAGAAATGGACAACACCCACAGAGTGATCCCATCCCCTTGTACATAAAAACAGACTATTCCCTTTTTGAGCACTTAAATTCTGTTTCATTTTCCAGTTGATTTCTAACTGACCTTAGTTTCATTCCTATAAACCTCCCAGGCTAGCTTTCCCAGTACTTCTCCCTCCCATCTTGTTGTTACCCTGTTCCAAGAACAGCTGATGTTTTGGACAGAAAAGCAAATCTCACTCCTTTTATCCTCCCTTCTGTCAGGTTTTTCACATAGTACTTCCAGACTCATACTGATCTAGTTAATCAGCAAAATAAAGTGCAGTTGACATTCTCTTGCATCCCATGCACCTTACGCGTTGCCAAAAACCTAAAGCCCTATTTCCTGAACAGCAACAGAACCCACGGATCTGACTTAAAGTGTGCCTCCAGTTATGATCAAGCAATTCCATGTCTGCTTTTCTACAGCACTGATGAATGCCAAAGTGATCAATAACTTCAGAAAATAAAGGTAGAGAGCTCTTTTGTTGTAAAGGTTTGGAGACAGAAAAATAAAAAGTAGAAAGGTCCAACATGTCAGAAGAATCATATGTAAACAACCCTGTACAAAACCAAAAGTAGCAGGTATCAAGGCAAAAGAAAAAAAAAGTTACTGCTGCATCTTGCTTTTAAGGGTTCTTGGCAGTATGCATGAAAGAAAAAAAAAGCTTTTAAATGAAAGCGTTGTACAGACACAGGTCTATAAATCTGATTTCATACCCAAGTTCCAATTTTGTAACACACTATTAAAAATCAACCCTAACCTGATTTAATGGATACCCAAACAAGGGGGAAATTGGATTCCCCAACCGTAACATGCCAGTGACACTGAGTGATACATAAAAGCAGCGAGTCTAGTTCCTGTCCTTAATTCATAGCTTGTGCTTTAATTTCAAACCTGCCCTGGGTAGGAAAATAAATAAATAAATAAAAAAGATGGACTAAAAGCTTACTGCAGAATTTGTGCTTTAAAGATTTATTGAGATAGGCAAACTAAACAGAAGTGGAAGCGCATATGATAAACAACACATGAGGACTTGTGAAAAAAAAAAAAAAGCAGCAGCACGAAGGGAAAAAATAAACCCAATCAAAAGCCGTCTGTACTGAAGGTTTTGGGTACTGAGAGAAAAAAAAAAAAAAAAAAAAAAAGGAAAGGAAAGAAAAAAAAAAAAAACAATCCTGAAGTAGGCACATCACAAGTTTTCGAGCAGGGTGGCTGCTTTCACGTGGGAGACGCGGAGGGCCAGCCGGACACTGCTCCGCCACGCCAGACGGACAGACGGACAGACAGACAGCCCCGGGTCCCCAAAAGAAGAGGGAGAAAACCCCTGGCCGCCGCGGACCAGCATTTCAGCACCTCTCCGCCCGGAGCGAGCAGAAGCCGGGGCCCCCCCCTCAGGGAGCGGGGGGACAGCGGGGTCGCTGCCGGCCCGGCGCTCACCATGGACAGGGGCCGCCCCCCCCCCCGGGGCTCTTTCCCCCCTCCCCAGCCCGGCAGAAATGCCCCGGCCGTCGGTGCCGTTAAGAGGCGCTGATCTGCGCCATCTGTCCCTCAGATTTACCGCCCCCTCCGCCCAGCCCCGACAGCACAAAGCCGCCGGGGGGGCACACGCCGGCCACCGGGACCCCTTCGGCCACCCCCTTCCACGCAGCCCGGAGCTGGCGGGGAGCCGGGACTCGCCCCCCGCGTTCAGCACTTCGCAGCCCGGGCCCGTCCCGCTGGAAATCCCCCCTCCACTCCACTCCCCCCCCTCCCCGTGCGGGCTGATTAAATTCTCGCCGGGAAGGGATTAGCGGGGCACGGCGGAGCGCCCCCCTCCCCAGCCCGAGGAGGGTCTCGGGACCCGCCGCCGCCCCGTTCCCCACGCGGGGCGCGCTCCGCTACTTTGTCCCCCGCGGCGACAAAGCGGGAGCCGGACCACCCCCCCCCCCCACAAACACCACCACCACCACCACGGCACCTGCCGTCCCCAAACCGACGGGGGCACCCCGCGGACCCCCTCCCTCCCCTCTCCCCGCAGCTGCCCCCCGAGCAGGTGTCCGGCACGACGGCGGCTGCCGCCTTCCCCGCTGCCCCCCGCCGCCTCTCCCCGCTTCCCCCCCCGGTCCCCCGGCGGGGAACAAAGGAGCCGCAGCCCGGCCGCGCTTACCTGCTGCAGGGCCGCCAGCAGCAGCAGCGCCAGCGGCGGCAGGATCCGCGGCGGCGCTCCCGCTGCCCGGCACATGGAGGCGAGGAGGGGCGGCGGCGGCAGGGCGGCCCCCGGCAGTCCCGGGAGCGCGGCTGGAGCCCGGCGGAGCGGGGCGAGGGGTGCAGCGGGGAAGGGTCGGGCACCGGCTGTGTGCCCCCGCCTGCCTGCCTGCCTGCCTGCCGCGGCGCTGAGCTGCCGCCTGCCGCTCTAGCTCATGGGCAGCGATGCGGCGGGGGGGGGAGAGATAGGGAGAGAGAGAGAGAGAGAGGAGAGGAGAGGAGGCGGAGGGTGGGTGAAACTCAGCTCTGGGTCAGGCTGCTTTTCTCTCCCCGCTGTGCAGAGGGTGGGCAGGGAGGAGGAGGAGGATGGGCGAACAAAAGGCTGGGAGATAAGAAAGAAGTAGTCGCTGCTGCTGCTGCTGCTGCGAGGAGGAGGAGGAGGAGGAGGAGGAGGAGGAGGAGGAGGCCGGTGCGGCGGCTGTGCCCGGCTCCGTGCCCCCGCCCGGATCGTGCCCGCCTCTCTCCTCCCCGCCGCGCTCAGCGCCTGAGCCCGGGCGTGCCGGCACCGCCGCTGCTCCGGCCCCAGCCCTGCTGCATGCTCTCCTCTCTCTCTCCCCCTTCACTTTCCTCTCTCCCTCTTTCTTCTCCTCCCTCCACCCCTCCCCCTGCACGCACAGCCCTCCGCCGAAGCGCAGCGATAACAATACCGAGCAGCCTCTGCCTGCCGTGAGTGTGCGTGTGTCTCTGTGCGTGTGTGTGTGTGTGTGCTCGCCCGGTGCCTGCCTCCCTGCCTCCTGCTGCTGCTGCTGCTGCTGCTGGCAGCTCCCCCTCCGCCTCCCGTTGCTCCCTGCCGGCCGCACGGCCGATGCAGCACCGTGCGCTGCCCTTCCTCGGGGGGGTGGGAAGGGGGGGAAATAATAATAATAATTAAAAAATTAATTAAAAAAAAAAAATCGCGACCCGCTAACTTAGTGTGCTGCAATTGGAGGGCACAACTTGCTGGGGAGGGAAGGAGGGAGGGCCCGGCCCCGCGGTGCCCCTCGGGGGATGCTGGATGCAGGGCGAAGCCCACCGGGGGCTGCGGGACGCCACCAGCTGCCCCCCGGCTGCTGCCGGCGCCGCAAGTTCCTCGCAACTGCTACGGCTTCACGGGGTGCTTTGGGTTTTTATTGTTATTTTTTAATTCCCTCTTGTTATTAACCCCCCCATCCCTGCTCTCCGCTTTATTCCCAGCTACCTGCTGGATTTATCAGCGAGTGTTTTCAAAGGCTCCTTGGCCGGCGCCGCAGTCCGCGGGGCCAAAAATGTGGGAGCGTGCATAGCGGAAAGAAACCGGGAGCCTTGCTGGGCGAGCACTTAGAGGAGCAGGGATCAGTGCTGGGTCATTTGCAGGGCTGGCAAAGATCTCCCCTCGCCCGCAGGTCACTGAGCAAAGTTGTTTTGTGTCCATGCACCAGAGCTCCCAGCCCGGGACATAATAAGGGGAGGATCTGGCTTGATTGTCTGATCTCATGAAGTGTCGATTTTAAATGGTGTGTTATTTATTCTAAAGCATCTTATTTTACACTTGAGCTTGCAAGTAAAATACTTTCAATCTCTGCTTTTTTTTTTTTCTTTTCTTTTCTTTTTTTTTTTTTTTCTTCTTTCTCTGCTTTAGAAAATAACGCAAAACGCCATGCTCGGGGCTTTGCAAGAAAACACCGGCTTTGCTTTTATGTTTTGTCGGGGACAGGCGGGGTAAGTACAGGCTTGCACGATGCCGGTTTCATTAGCTTCGAAATTGAAAATAACCGGTCGCTTGCGAGCTGCCATGCAGCTGTTTACCCAAGTCAGGGAGAGGCAGAAAAAGCCAGCAGCGGCGGGGGAGCTGCGCGCAGCCGGTGCCGAGCCGAGCCGCGGCAGCAGCCGGGCCGGGGGCGAGCCAGGAGCCACCCGAGGGCATCGAAAGGCAGAGGAGAATCAAGCGAGGAGACAGCCCGGAATAGAAAAACAGCCCCCCCATCCCACCCCACCCCATCCCACCCCATCCCACCCCATCCCACCCCATCCCATCCCACCCCACCCCACCCCATCCCATCCCATCCCACCCCATCCCACCCCATCCCATCCCATCCCATCCCATCCCATCCCATCCCATCCCATTCCCCGGCCTTTTTTTTTTTTTTTTTTTTTTACTAGTTATAGCCCATGAAATTGTTAGTGGACCAAGAGTTGCGACGAGCAATAAATGATGGAAATGAAGGCTGGTAATGAGGCTCTGGATTAAAAGTCAACCTGGGACTAGGACAAAGTGAGCAGGAACAGCGCTGCTGATGCGTATATCCTGTTACGAGGATGAGTTTCCCGAGTTGGCACCTGCCGGACCAGCGTGTGCTCTGTCAGGTCTAAGGCCTTACCCCGAGATTTTGCTTGTGCCTGCTGATGAAATGTTCTCTTTCCTCAAGTAACAGATTTCTATTTGTGTTTTCTGGTAGGTAGACATAATAGTAACATTTGTTAATTACTCTGTTTGAGCATTTATTCAGTTTTACAAGTGCTCTACAAAATGCAAAGCATACAATATAAACACCTCCATAAACCAACTGTCTGACGAGAGTAATTACCTAGCACGGAGAGGAGCCTGGCCCCTCATATTCCCTCAACCCATCCATCCCTACAGGCCTGAAAAAATAAAAGGCTCTGCAGCATATCTGGAAGGTTACCAGATCTGAGCTCTGGCTGATGCCTCTTAACGGTTCTGCTGCTGCCTTTAAATTACTTAGCAGAAATAGTAACGCTGGCAGAAAAATTGCTCTCACCAACACTGTTCTACTGAATCTTTTAGTCTTGAACATGTTTCTATCAAGCAGGTGGCTTCCCTCATTTACACAGCTGTAACCAAAAGTGCCCTCCGGCTCATGGAGTTTCCCAGTTCTGGGTGCTGTGATCAAGAGAAACTAATTGAGCAGGGGTGGCTTATACTTTTTGAGGCAGAATCTCTGCACTGAATCTTTTTGTGGGTGAGAGGCATATGTCTGGGAGAGCGCAGCAGAGGAGAAACTTGGGAGTTTCTTTTCTTGGGAGACATGGATGGCTCCTCGGGGCTTCTGCTATTGATCTGTAGGATGAGCCCCGGAAAACAGCTTCTTACAGAAATAATCTGACAATAATTGGGCGTAGCTGGAGATTCAGAGTTAGAACTGATACTAAATTGAGATCATCAGCCCTTTTTGCATATATCATGCAAAAGTCATCAAATGGTGACGATTTCTGGCCAATATTCAAACAAGTGATTTAGAGCTCGAAGGGTTTATCTCATAACTCAGCCACAGATTGCATTTGTGAGTGTATTCTAAGTAGTATAAAAATAATGGACATAAGTTAATGTTCAACCTAGGAGATCTCAAGGGCTTCCAGAAAAAAAAACTTGTTAAAATTCCATGATTAAGTTGAAGAGAGGATTAGGGTAATTCCCATGTTAGTCATGGAGTTGAGTCTCTCTTTCAACTTGTCCAAATTAATTTTCATTCCTAGGGTTCATAAAAATTCTGTAAAAAATGAATGTTTTCAATTTGGAACATACTAGTGTGCTCACAGCTTCAAATATTTTGAAAAATAAAAGAACTTTTCCCGTGTGGGCCTATCCTTATGTTTAATCTGCCAGGTACTGCCACTACCACTGTCCTCGATTCAAATTATGCAAATTAAGCACTTTACTGACAATTTAGGCCTTGATCTGACAAACATTTATACAGGAGATCTCAGCAAATTCAGTCACACTACACACTGCATACCACTGCTCATAGGCCTAAATATTTACAAGATGGAGGCCATACTCCATTATTTAGAATTAATAATGGAGGGATAAAGATAATGAGCAAAAGTACTTAAGGGCATATTAGTTTACCCACTTTTATTGCTTTCTTCATTACATCTCACGAAATATCTGTCGTTGATAAACAAAATAAAACACCTAATTAATAGCTTGTTCATTCCCTGCAATCTCCTTTTCTTTCTGAGGACATTCGGTTCTTAATAAGGTTTTTTATCACAGTAATGGCAAAAATAGTATTTTTTTTTCCTACTTCACACATCCAAAATTCCCAAGGGTGGAGATTTTTTGAATTATAAGGTTGTTTATCAGTGGCAACACTTGAAAATAATTGTTTTAGGAAGTAGATAATCATGCATGGCCAGGGAGAATGCAGTTTTATGTAGATAGTGTCAAGTGGGAAAGAAAAACTGAGTGAAAACTGAGTGGCGTAGATGCCAAAACAGCTTAAATATTTTTCAAATTGGGGTACTAAGAACTTTGCTGCTAGAGCTGCTTTCTCTTACTTCAGTAAAAAAAAAAATGTGACCCTTTGAATTACGTGTTCTGAGTGCTTTTCTTAATTTACAATTTCATGTTTATCACCTATGAGAACTGAAAATAAAAGTTCTAATTGTTCTTTTATTTAGGCAAATAGTCTTCAGGAAAAAAAATAAAAGTCCTAGGAGTAGGTAATATTTACTCGAATGTGTCTTTTAATTTATTACAGAACTTAACCAATTTACCTTCATGGGCTTTCCTGGCGCTATCATTACCTAACATGCCAGTTTCTTCAGTCTGCTTCTTACGTCGAGACAATGCAGGGCATGGAAAGGTAACTAAAGCTGCAGCAGTTTGTGAGCTGTTGTGCTCAATTTTGAAAACCAGCTAGGTTAGGATGAAAAAAATGTTGTATATAGCAGTTCTCTTTCTGCTTTAGCAACCCTCATCAGCATTAATCACTTTTTATCCTATGTATGTTAAAATATATACATATGATGTGGAAGAGCATGTTTTTTTTGCTTTTTCTGATAAATCATATCTGCCACCACTTACATTTCTGTTAATTGCTAGTACATTTTGCAAAGGATTTCTCTATAGAGAAGATGCTGAGCATATGCAGTACAGCTGTGATACAACATATTTGCATATTGTGTAATTTGCTTTATGTCTATACCCTATGTTTGGTGATTTAAAAATCAACATAGTGAAGCTTAGTGTGTTCTTCTAGAGGGTCTCATTCAGCATTACTGCCCAAAACTGTTTGGTCTGGAGATTTTCTGTTGAAAATCAAGACAGAGGAAAAGATCTGGTCAGCATAGCATCTCTATTCAGAGTCATATATCTTCAACAACAACAAAATATTATCTTCCAGAACAAGACCCTAATCATATGGCGTGACTGAAAGGATGAAAGCTTGGAACAAGGGCCTATGATCATTTCTAATCACCACAGAAGAAAGTTTTACAGTTTCACAGAACCATTTCATTAGCGAGTAGGCCAATAGAAAGAATTGGGCTTGCCTCTTAAAAAGCTAGTTTCACTAAATGAAACCTTATTTTTTTTTTAATTGCTAATATTTTTATTTATTTGAAGTGAAGTACTTCCTTTTTCTTGATCTCACTGAAATCTAGTAACCATGTTATTGTCTTGGGATCAGAAGTCTTATCTTTTTCAGACTAATGCAGTCTGCAGAGATTCTCTTTAGCCATAGCCAGATTTTACTGGCATGATACCTGTTAGTTTCTCTAAAAATTATGTAACACCTTCAAAAAAGAAATGTTGTAAATTTCCACATCAACCTTATTACTCCTGACTTCTAGGTAATAAAAATTATGAAACTGGAACTCTAATTATTTATAGTAAACCACCATAGATAATAATTTGCTTTAATTAAATTGTAAAAGGGAGCTGCCATATGGATTGCCCCTTCCACTATTAAACAGAGATTTTAACAACATCTGTAGTTAAATTTGCCTAAGAGTTTTATACCAAAATCTTATTTTCATTTACCATTCCCCTCCCTCTTTTTTTTTTTTTTTTTATTAGTTAACAAGATGAAATTCTCTGTGCTGGCCAGCTGTTTTGAGCCAAGTGCTTTATGAAAACTTGAGAAAATTTTGTTTGTCCTTTTTGAAGAATGAGATTAAGGAAAATATTTTATTTTTGTTATAACATTATTATTGCCATCCCATTGAGGGATTTCACTCCCAGACTCCGGAGCTTAGACTTTCTGACCTTGGAAGAAGTACAGTTCTTACATTGAGGCTGTGTCTTTCTCAGTCACTGATAAGGTTGACCAGATCTGTCATTGTTATTGATCTGAACATTAGGTTTTTGTATTTCAGAGGAGTTTCATAGCTATATACCCTGAAGAATCCATCTGCATCTAATATGCCTCTTATTCCTCCAATAGCTTCTGTATTGCAAAAATTCTGTATACAAACCATCTACATTGAACAAATGATGTAACCTATTTGGAGACTGCAGGAGCTGCTCTGGTGTTTCCAAGAGTCTCTGGTATACTAAGCTGCGGAGAGATGCTAGGGAGAGATGTCTATTTTCACGTCCTCATTGCCTCCCTTGAAAGGCCCCAACAGCGTGGAGGAGGAGCTGGGTCTGACTGCTGTCTCAAAGGGTAAACTGAGGGAGAGGACTGAGACAATATTTCTCTTGGAAATAAAATTGTAGTGCTTTAAGATTTACTTGTTCACAGGCCGACAGAAACATATGGCTTCCGTCAGTGAAAAAATTGTTGTCAGTATAAGCTGTAGTTGCACTTCACAGATACCTCCCTTTGTAGTGGATTATAATAGTGATAATTATGTTTTCCATAGGAAAATGTGAAGGTAGAATATAAAGTGGCCCAGCATGATAATATAATTGGTATCCTGTTGATACCATTTTCTGGTTCAAGGAAAGAAAATGCAATTACAAAAAGTGAGTTTTAGATCACAGTCAATGTTCCCAAAAGTTGCAGATTAAAATACACATTTTACAGGGTTTGTTCCAAGGATGCAAGAAGTTCAGAGACTTTAGAAAATGAGGACATTTTGGATCCAAGCACCTGAAAATTTGTTTTTATTTGATAACTAGATTGATAATATTAGTATTCTTATTCAAAGTGTTTGCAACCTGGCTGCAGAAATTCACTCCAAGTTAAAATTTGACACACAGTGAAATACCCATGCTTCAATATTTTACATAATTTCAGAGGAATTGAAAAAAAATCATCTGAAATGATAAAAAAAATCATCTGATTAAAAAAAAACTTCCTTGTTTTGAATCATTTTCACATTAGCAGGACTTCAAAATGGCTTTCTTTTCTGAGGCGATCTTCTGTCTGTTTTGCAATAATGCACATCTAAAATATCCCTAAATGCTGTATGAATTTATGTAACTTGGTCATAATCTAAACTTCGGAAAGTCTCTAAACATTGATTCATGGAGGAAGAATACCCTCCTTTAAGGGAACTGTGTTAAAGCAGCCTGGATCCCTGGAAGCATGGAGATTTGGGGTTTGGGCCTCATGACGCCAGGCCCTTCCTGCAGAAAGCTAGCAACTCAACACGTTTGAGAGGGATGGTGGGAAGACCGATCTCTGCAGACACAGCTGTGTCTGAAACTGGGCTCTTTCAAACAAAAGGAGCTGTTCCTCTGGCACTGTGATTTATTAGCCTTCACAGCTGTCCATTTTGTCTCTTCCAAGAGGCCTCCATCCCTGGAGCTGAGGGGAACACGCTTATACCCCTCCTCACCAGTATGCAGTCCAACATGTTAGGTCAAATAGGAGCTAAATTGCTGAAAAGTGCCCCAGAAAGCTACCTGCAGATGATTTAAAAACAACAAGAGAAAAGCATTGTTACTGTGAGACCAAGAGGTAGGAGGACTGCTTGGACTGAGGTGTTAACTGCCCCAGCAAGATGAACTCCTAAATGTGCACCAGTCGTCCTTATCAACCTTGCTCTGCTGCTTCTCACCTTTAGCACCCTTGGGAGCTGCTGAGTGCTCATCATACTTGAAAATTTGTCCCATTTTTAACAGAGCTTTGACAGAAGCATCTGGGAGTTGAAATGTAGAATATGTATGTTATTTTAAATGTAGTCCCCAATTTGTTTCCGTGTTGAGGAGCACTATTCAGTACATACGCTGATTCCAAAAATAAAAACAAAAATCTAGGACTCTTTGGCTTTAAAATAAACTCTATTACTTTTTCTCCACTGCTAATGGATCACATCCACTGTTTATATATTCTAAAGTCAGAGGGGACCGTTTTCATCATTTATTTTGACCTCACTGTAACACAGGCTCAAGAATATTGCCTGGTAATTTTCCCAACAGGGCCAATAACTTGTGCAGAGGCAGGGCATGTTTTTAAGGCAGAGATGGAGGTTTGTTTTAAAGTGACAGAACCCACCACAAGTCTTGTGTGTTGCAGTTAATTTTTCCCAGTGAATATTGTTCTTCAGTGGAAACTCTCACTTCACAAATCAGTGACAGACGCATTTTCAGCCACGCCTGGGCCTTTCTTTGAACCACTTCAGAGAAGGTGCAACATCAGCTGCTGCTATAGGGGAAGCTGTTCACAGCTCCAGAACTGCAGGCAACAGCAGGGAGCTCAGCAGGGGCTAAACACCCGAACATTCACTTTGATTCGCAGAAAGAGTTTGCATCCAGCATTGAGCTGCGTGCTGCTGCTACCTGGACTGATGCTACCCCAGTGGTATCTCTATTACACAGTAGTTATTCTACAGCCAAGAATAGCTTTTTTTTTTTTTTGGAGAAAAAACAAATAAACATTGAAATTGCTTATACGCCTCACAAGGTTTTTCAGGAATTCTTTATGCATGTTTGTGATTTGCTTTAAAATCATTTGAATGGAAATGTTAGATATCCTAGATTAAATGAATGAAAGTCTATAGGCTGACCTTTCATGTAATATTGGTCATAAAATACTGCTGAAATAATTGCTGCCTGAACTAGGTACTTTTAAAAAAATCAACTTTAATTGAAAAACTACTGATGTTGGAGAATCTAATGTTACATGTAGGAGCAAGTTGTGCTGTTAGATGGTTACCCTTTCCTTTAAAAATATCTGTGTCATGACTAGACTGCATTTATCTAACTTGTCTAATTTCCAGACAATAACTCTTGTTATTTCTTTCAGCAATAAGCTGAAGAGTTGCTTTTTCATGTTTCTGTTCCTGGTATTGGAACTATAGACCAGTTACATTTGATAAGTCTGCACTTTTCCTCATTAAGCTAACTGAAGCAAAGTCTTTGAGTATTTAATTAAAACTCATAGGTTTCCAATCATTTAATAAATGTTCTAGTTCTTCCATGACCCTCTAATTTTAAAAATGCTGCTTGAAATACCGGTACTAGCACTGCACAGTGTATTTCACTAGTAGCTGTAGTCATTTGAAAGACCAAAATAATGCATGTACCAGATTCCTGTTCAATGATCCTGTGTCAACAAATACAATGATCACATTAATCCTTTTGTCACACCGTTTCTTTGGTTATCAGTTGGCTCCCCAGTCAGAATCACAGCTTACCAAAATAGCATTTCTCTCTCTGAAACACACCCTGCAGTATTTGTTCCCAGGCATCTGACTTTTACAGGAAGAACCCTCATTTTCCTTTGCACTGAAGCTTTTGTAAATACATTCTTTGCAGCTCCAGTTCTGGCAGCCTTCCACTTCCATCCCACACTGATCACTTTACATCTCTCTGTATTCTCTCCTCACACTTACTTGGAGTCATCATGACCAGACTGCCTCTACAAGTAAGTGCCCTTGGGAAGCTGGGAGTGCCCCACTCCTCTAAGTAACTGAGTTTCTGTATCCATTAAAGCATACATGTCCCCTTTGATTCTTCCTGAACATGCTCTGGTCTTCTGAAGAGTGGCATGTGTAGTCCCACCTTGAGATGAGTCAATAAGTGGTAAACATGTACGATATTTTAAGAACTAACAAATAAATGTTTCTAAATTTGGGCCTCATGTCAATTTCTAAAAAGTTGCAGCAGAGGAATTGAAGGACAAGGGGATCAGAACAGGACTGATAATATTGGATGTGCCACCATTTTGAGGAGCTGGAACAAACATCAAACCAAAGAATTGTGTTGTTTAGTTTTCCCACCAAAGCAAGCAAGCAAACAAAAAACCCTCCCACCCAAACAAACAACAAAACAAAAACAAACAAATGAAAAAAAAAACAAACAATCAAACAAAAACACAAATTATGTGTTTCATTGTGATTCATTGCTGTGCCTTTCCATTGTAAGGACTAAATGCCAGGCCTTGGGTTGATTTGGAGTTTTGTGTGAATATTACTCTCTCTCACAGCTATTCCTTAATGGTACTGTTAACTCCATAGAGTCACAGTGCTGTGTAATCTCCATAAACTTCAGTCTGAACTGGATGACCCTGCTGAGCAGCTTTTAATAGTTTTGAAAAGGGTTCATTCTTTTGGCAGACTCTGCACATTTCACATACATATCCATACCATGACTCAGTCCCTAGAATCACAATACCAGCTCTTTTTGAGAAAAAGAAATCTTACAATTATTGCTGCCAAAGACAGTGTCCTGCTGCATGATGGCCAGAAGCAAACTCCAGACCATTGCTTGCAAATGCAGAGGTGAGATTTTCTCCCTCCCATATTCCTTGAGAGTTTAAACATGTTAGGGTTTTAACTGCTCTGTTTTTCATTGACAGCAACTTCATATTGCAGGTAAACTCAGCCATTCATTAGCCCTTTCAACTCAAGTGAACAAATTGTATGAATGAATACAAGACTGTAAAAGGTATAATATCCATGCACAGAATCTTCCCCCCAAATATCTTAACTCTTCTGCTGAAAAAAAAAAAAAAAGTGGTGTATCATTTAGCAGGTGCTGATTTAGAAGTAATTCCTAAATTTATTCTCTTCCTGGTATCATATGTCCAATAAAGGCATGGAACCTAATAATCCTGTATGAGAAGTTTTCAACGTATCTTCTCCGTAACAGGTTGGTATGACTCGAGTAACAAGAGCCTCTCAATGACATAGCAATTTGCTCAGATTAATTCCTGTGAGAGACCCTTTCAAAGGCTGCAGGTTTCTGATACCTGGTCTCCTGGTCATCACTGCTCCTACAGAGAATGAGCAAATGGGATTTACATGTGCTGAAGTGTCACTTCGGTATGGAGATGGGATGTGGCTACAGCTCACACCTAGAATTAGGGCATTTAAAGCATTTGTAAATTCTCCACTTTTCCTCCAAAAAAAGTTGACAAAATAGGACTTTGGGAGGAAAAGACAACCAAGCATGTGATGCTTTGCAGAGCAGGGATGCTTACTGTAGTTACAGAGACAGCATGAAAAACAGTGAGAGAGCATTGGCTTCTGCTTTCATTAGTACACTCAGTTTTTACTGCTATCGAGATTTCATAACATAAGTGGCCAAAATCACATTACAGAGACATTTCAAACTTCAATAGAGATTTTTAAGACATTACAAAGTACTTGCTCTTAAATGGTTACTGCAGAATGCTATTAATTTTGCAGTATATTTTATACTTATTTGTAGGTGTAATAAAAAACCCTGAAAGCTAAGGTGCACAAACGTCAAGGAAGAGAAGCTCTACTGTGCCTGCCCTGATAGCTAGCATTTCTCTTTACTTTTTCAGCAGCTGGAGTGCTTGTATGGTTGGGAGTAAGAAGAGGAAAAGCTCTTGATAAAGAGCACCCTTGTGCATCTTTCGGGTTGGCCTATTGCCTGTTTTGAATAAGATCCTTCTATACCCCAGGAAAGTCTTGTCTCTTGGTAGCATCCTTCAAAGTAAGAATAGCTTTGATGAAAGCAGAATGCTATTAGCAACCATCTAATTCCTCTTCTCTTTTCTACTACCCCCTCCCAAAAAACAAACAAACAAACAAACAAACAAAAAAAAAAAAAAAAACCAACAAACTAAACCAAACCAAAACAAAAAACTAACATTGCTGGTCAAATATGAAGATACTATCACAGAAGCTTTATGTAGGAGAAAATAGCTTCAAATACAGCTCAGCCTATCAAAGGAAGTCCAAAGAAATCCCAAGGTAGAAGAGTAGCTGGAAATAGTATCCCAAAACTGTGGGGCTGGGGGGAGAGGGGAAAGGGCTGTAGGGGGAGGGAAAGGCTTGTATTTTTGTTAGCACTGATATTATGACGAGGAGGACACTAAGTGCCTGGAATATTTCTATCATGATGCAGCTTGTATAATAGAGGTAGCTCTCCTCCACTGAGATGCAAGCAGATCTGCATGTGAAAAAAAGAAGAAAAGATCTGCTTTGGGGATTTTTGAAATTACTCTAACAGAGGGCCATGAAGAGACAGCTGAGAAGCAAATAGTCTCTTATGCCAAGACCAAGGGGCCAAAACAGAACATTCTGACTCCTTCCAAAGCCAGAAGGAAGAAAGTGAAAGGAAACATGATGTAAATGGACATCTTCAGCAAAAGGATGTGTAGCATGGCCCGAGTTCTACCACCATCAGTGCAAGGAACACCATTTCAGGTAATGGCTGTAGGACCTTTTCACCGTGATCACTTTCTCTTCGTTTAACCTCTGCAGAATAAAACAGGTCCTTTCCACACATGCTTGGGAAAAATCCAACATTTAACCATAAGTGGTCCAAAAGCACTTTCAATTTTAAGAATAAGCAAAACAAAGCCAAAGTATTCTTTCTTCTGCCTGAAAAACGTAGGGAAAGCACCATATGCTGGGGAACTGAAAAGAAACCAGATCTTTCCTACTAAGGTGTGAAATCTTAACACTGTTAATATCCAGATTACACAGGGAGCATATTTGCCTTTGGGCACCACTGGAAATGAACTCCAGATCTTGGCAACATTGATGCTTCCATATTAATATTAGTGAACCTTCCTTAATAATTGACGAGGCCTTGCAGCAACGTGAAAAAATAAAAATAAAAATTCCTGTCCTGTAAGATTTGGGGTTGCTACCTTGCTGAAGATTAGACAAGTATAGCCTGCTGAGAGTCCTAATGAATCAAGAATGCAACTGTACAGCACCATTTGTAGGCCTCTCCAAACAGCCAAAGTTACTGGTATGACACAAGGATGCACTGCTCCTTAGTGCACTTCTGCTCTTCACTATTGTTTGTCCCCTGGGATCTGCTCAAATAGTTCAAGACAAGCAATTAGCAGGTGAAGGGAGCTTTCTGATGGTGATGAGACATGGGAACATCTCCCCTTACATATACATAGAAAAACAGCCTTTGTTGTCCTGAATTTTGACTGCTGCTGTAGTGTATTCCATTTTTGCATCATTGCTTTGGTCCTTGTCACTGCAGGTACCTTATCTCAGTAGCAGAAGGCAACTAGTAAAAGCTGCACCATGCTCAGTCTGTTACTAAGCCAGATGACCATGATGTCTGAAGCTGTGCAATGCCGCAGAATGACATCCATCTGCTATAAAATTCCAGTTGCATAGGCACCATCCTATTTGTATTAATAAGATTTATATTCCCAGCATTAATGAAGATTCCTTCAAGCATCCTGACAGCAGTTCAAAAACAACTGGCAAAAGTAATGGGTGTCACAAAAGCAATGATGAGAGTGTTAGTCTCAGCTGCAGTTTGAAATTCCTGTCTTCAGGGACTATTCTGCACTGTGGGGAAAAAAACAGAAAGAAAAGCTGTAGATGGTCGGGGTGCATGATGGAATGTTGCACCATAGGGCAGCTTCCCAGACTGCTAAGGGGCACATTTGAAAAAATGTGGTAATGTGCATATGCAATTACATTACATTAAAGATGAGGCTGCTGTAAGCTGCTGTTGCAAAGTGATACGGATGAACTTGTGTTTGATATTCCTAAAGTGCTGAGCTTAGAGTGAACTGGTTCATCTTATGTGTGGCTATTTAGAAGTGCAGCCTCAGAAAGGTGTATGTGAAGTATTTCCTCAGCTGGTCTTACTTGATACTCTCTGTTTAAACCTATAATTAATTAAGAATGAAAGAATTAAGAATTAAGAATTAAGAATTACACTAAACTCAGTGCAACTTAGTGAGACTGTAGGAACAAACAGTCAACATGTTTTTGCACCACATTGTCACAAGACAAATTCTGGTTGAAAAGAGTTACGTCAGTGTTTAGATCAAAATAATCTACATTCTCCTAACCGTATGAAATCATGATAGAGTATAGTGCCAATGCATATTAAGAGCTCTGCACAATCTTAGCTAAAATTTAAACATTGCCAGTGTGAATCGAAGGACAACATTAATTTTCTTCATGTCATTCTGTGTTTGAAAAAAACATCCAACCCAACATATTGAATATAATGTCAATGAAAGATTTTGTTTGTTTGTTTCAGAAAAGAAATGGTAAATGAAATAATAATCCTGTTACAACAAAGCTCTCCACCCAGATAAAGACTCAACTACATCCAAACAAAAACAAACAAACAAACAAAACAAAAAAAAGTAAAGGATACTCACACATATACTATAGATTTATAGATCTCTAAGCATCTTAGAATCAATTCTTCCATTCTTTATTTGTGGAGAGGCATGCAGAAAACATATAAGGGATATCTCCTTAGTTGTTATAGAGCAAATAAATCCTAAAATAATTTCCCAAACAAACAAAAACTTTTTATTTGTATCTATATCCAAGGCATTGTCAAGTATCCTGCCAACAGTTCAAACACAGAACTGTCAAGGCTACTCCTGTGGTCCCACTGACTTCTGCTGATTTTCTGATAACATTAAAGCTAGGAAGACCTCAGAGGCTTGGATAAAGGAGTCTGCACTTGGTTTACAGTGTTGCCTTTGTGGCTTTTTTTTTTCTTCTTTCTTTTACTGATAATTCCGTGTTATGAAAACTTTTTTTCCATAACGATTAAATCAAGCCCTGTGCAGACAAATAAAAAAAGTCTGAAGTTTTAGACACAATAGAAATCAGATATTTGGGTAGCAGTTTGCTTTGACTCCCTGAAGAAGCTGTTAGGATGGACTTGCTAATAAGATCCAGAGATCACTGGGAAAAAAAAAAAAAAAAAAAAAAGCAAAAAAAAGCAGTGAACATTTTGAGTGTATACTAAGTGGTCACATTTGAACCCAGAGTTTTCCTCGCTGAAGCACTCCTGCTGCTAGGAGTGAGTCCCTTGACTTCACTTGTCTTTAAATTTGGCCCAGTCTGAGATTCTGCACTTCCTTTACCTCCTACTGAAGAGATTGAACACTATGCGCTCTCCTGTATTGTTCTTTATTTAACCATCTGTTTTTTTTCACTTGCGCTGATCCTGTATGCCTAAGATCTATCCCAATTCCTTGAATTCAAGTTAACTTCCATAGAACGCCATTGATTTCACCTTTTAGATTCTGAGAAAATGTTCCATAAGGCATTGGCTAGTACATTATTAAACAAATACAGACAAGTTGACAGCTGGCAGGTGTTGAAATCCTTCTTTTAAAGATTCCTATGGTTACGTTTTTTTTTTTTTTTCTTGTTTTTCTTTTCCCTTTTTTTTTTTTTTTAAATCAACCTAGAAGTGGCATATTGATAGGTAATAGGATTCACAGGTAATCAATGTATTTACAGAAGATACAGAATCTCTAATATTCATTATTCAGTGCTCCAGCTACTGAAATGTGTGTATATGAATTATGTGCAGTATTACTGAAACAAAAAAGTACAATATGAGGCAATTTTCAAGGACTGATGATGATGACAGTATGTGCCCTTTTAACTGAAGATTATTTTTTATTTCAGGTCTCTTCAGTAAGAGGATAACTTCTGTGAAATAACAAAGTTAATTGTAGTTAGCTCTGAAATGATAAATAAAAGATTTGACTCTCTACAGGAGGCTATTTTTTCAACTGATAAAAGGGGAAAGATGTCTGACAGAATAATGGGATTAATTTTAAAAACGTGTTTAGCTTTCGACATTATGTCCAAAGGCAATTGCATGATTACTGTTGCCTTTAAAGAAAATACAAAAATTTAATTTTAGGGAAAACACTGGAAATACTAAGACAGTAGGCATTTGATTGGCTTTGAGGACTTAATAGACAGTTTAGTTACCTTTCAAATTGCTGGCTGACAAACCAAAGGGTACATTTCAAACAAGTTGTCTGTTCAAAATCTCAGCTACTACTGGTTTTATTGGAAATAATACTGTTAATATATTTGGTAATAAGTCTACATTTTTTTTGAGCCAATTGTTTTTGTACCACTAACTTTTCCTACCAAGCAATGTAGTCAGGAAACACTCAGACACTTTCTTCTGCTGATTAAAGAAAAAAAATTGTTCACATTTTCTGAAGATTTTCTTGGAAAGTGAGATCCTCACCACCTTGAAATTAATTTATTTTCAAACAATGTAAAGAGTATTTTGTCACATGAACACACAGCTGTTTGCAAAGAAACATTTGCATGTTCACACATTGGAGCAGAGTAAAGATATTATAGGAAACTATTTTGAATTTCCTGACCTTCACAGAACTAAGGTTTCAACTTTAATCAGTGCTAACACAGTTTCTCTCCCCACCCATCTTTTCACAATACAATAAAATTTTATTTGAATATTGTTGAGTGTGTTGTAAAGTCCCAGAAAATTGAAGTGGCAACTCTCCAGGACCTGACTGTGCTAAGGGAAGAGATAAATTATCTTTCTTGTAGGAGTGAGAGATTGCTTCATGTTTAAAACCTCTCTTCTATTACAAATGAAACACAAACACTTGGATTTTGCACTGTGACCTCCCTTCAATGTCCATGAACAGAATCACATAAATGTCAACTAAAGCAGGACACATCACATAGGATGGGCTTTGTAAAGAGTCTCAGAGAGTGGAGGCTTTGCTATCTTAAAAACAAAGCAAACAAACAGAAAAAAAAAAAAAAGAAAAAAAAAGAAAAAAAAAAGAAAAAAAAACATTGTCAAAAGACTTTTTTTGGGGACAGGTGTATTATTATTCATTGCAGCAACTCAACTCTTCCCAGTTTTGTTGTTTTAAGCAAAAGAAATGTTAGGAACATTTTAGATTAATATTAATATAACTTCTAGCTCCAAAACAGAGGGCATTCATAATATTTTTTAAAAAATGAATAAAGTATACTTTGAAAATTATTCTTGTCATACCAGAAATATAGTTTTATACCAGACACATACGTGCCCTGCAGAATTTGTCTGTCTTTCCGTATGTAATAACAGAGTTCTAACATTAATAAACAGAAACCTAGGTAATATAAGCACCTTTACACAGAACATTAACTGCAATGCTAGCATTCCTTTTCATTGTTAAATTTTAAATCCATATACATGAGACAAAATAAATCATTCTATATAGCTGCAGAAACCTTTCTCCCCCAGATTCTTTTCTTTCCCCCCCCCCAAGACTTTTTCATGCTGTTTTAGTGGTAACATAACATGTTAACTTATTTTTGCTGCAGTTTGCTGATAGGAAGTTTTATTGTACATGTTAATATAGGAAAGCTACAAGGAAGTTGCTTGATCTTCTTCCAAGTTTTAAATACCAATTTTAAGCAGCAATAGTCTCATTCACTAATTACTGTTTATTTCTTACATGCTGCTGTATTTTTCCTTTTCTTATTTTCTCTCTCTACCGCAGCTGAGTGTCTTTAATTGCAGCATGATTTTTCATTCTGTTCAGGTCAATTTTATTTCCCTACTCCCCTCAAATTTAGCATTATTTATAGAGAAAAATACAGATTGCTCTGTTATTTTTGGCTTTTGAAAAAAGTAGGCAATCTATCCCGGTATTGTGATAAAAGTAAGGGTAAGGTTGAAAAACATTATAAAGAAGGTATGGACCAAAACTGTGAAAGCTGCTTAGCTATTTTTTTTTCCTTTTTTTTTTTTTTTTTTTCTAAGAGGTCTTCTTCCCATTCAAGCAATAATTCTCAGTGATGGAAAGTTTGGATCTCATTGCTAAAGCAAAAAACAAACAACAGAACAACAACAAACAAACAAAATAACAACAAATATCCATTCTATTAAGAGGCTAAAAAAAAGGAAAGAGGGGGGCAAAATATCTTTTTTTTTTTTTTTTTTCCTGCTTCCCAAGAGGATCTACTCTTGTTCTAGATGCTTTAAATATGAAACTTTCATAGTGTTCTACTTCCACATATTCTTCTCTCCTCTGCCGGTTGGTCCTCTGACTTGAGCCTCCAGCCTTACCCCCAACTTTACCTCTAAAGTCGAGAAATGGAAATGGAACCATTAATGAAGTTTTTGCTTCTATTGCCCAGACTCATGGTCTCTTCAGGCATCCTTGTGGCTTTTCTAGCACAGTTTAATGCTTCAAGGGAAAAGAATAAGCTTCCTTGTAGTTTTGGTGTCAACGGACTGAACTTTAATTACTCTGTACATTCTTCAGGGAAAGAAGCCCTCTCTCGTGTACTTCTATATCTGCCTATGTGTTCAAATGACATCCAGCAAAATAGAATCTTAACCCAGAACTGAATCTAAAAATTGGTTACGCTACAAACTCGTGTTCGATATATGTTCTGTGTTCATTCCCTCTCATAACTTTCTTCTCTGAATAGTTTTTTTTCCCCACCTCTTTCTGTTTCTTTCACTGTATTCATAATGCAATGAAGTCTCAAGGTATTTAAACCAAAATATTTAATAAACCAGTATTTAATAAAACATTTACTAAGTCCTCCTCACCCCCTTTTTATATATCTAAAAGATATTGATAGTAATACGACGCTACTGAGAATTTGCATGGAAAGTAGAACATAAGTGCAACATAATAATGAGCCTCTTAGCAAAACTTCTTTTGACATGTTTATATTATTGACACTGCATTCCAGGTTCCTACTGAGTTTAGGACCTTTTTGTTCTGAGCACTAAGCAAGCAAAGAAGAAAAATAATTCCTAAGATAATGAGGCTAGTTTGAGACTTGGCAGAGGGAGTAAAAGTAGGAATTTATTCTTCATCTCGAAGTAGGATGGTGAAAAAGGATTGTGTACTCTCTATTCTTGAGAGTGTCTTTATCCTGATAAGACTTGGCTTAAGATAATGATACTACAAAAGATGCTACAGTTGAATAAACCTGTTAATAAAACCAAGAAAAGAAGGCTCTGTAAATTGAGTATACGCTGTCCTGTGTGTTCTTAAATTTAAAAAATCCCCAAGTTTAGAGAAGTCAGTAACTAAGACAGGACTTTTCAGCAATACACTATTACATAGTACTCGAAGCTTAATAAACATTGACTTATGCTCTTAGAGGTCTGATAAGTACTTAAATTACAGTTATTGTTGGAACACTCTGCTGAGGTTGTTATAAAAATAGACAACTTGTAACTGCCAAAGAAAGTTCTCTTGAAAAAAAATAGTTACACATAAATTTCACGTAAAAGATTTTTGGTAGCTGACTGAGTAAAACTGCAGAACACCCATTAAGAAGCTTGAAAACCTCTGTTAGAATTTTATATTAATTTGTTGTAACATTTATGTTAAGTAAGCCTCTTTAATCTTAACTCTTTAAAATACTCTCAAGCCAGTTAGATCTTCAGTTCCTTTTCCATCTTCACAAGAATACTGAGAACTTAGAGCAGCTTACTGCAAGTGTAAAAGATTTTGAAATTCATAGTTTCCTCTTCTCATAAGGCTGCAATAGGACAGGTTTACATCATGGGGGAAGAAAGAACTTGCACAATGGCAAAACAATTAAGTTTGGTCTCACAATCTGACTGAAATCTATCTTTTTCTAATTGAAAAGCTAACAGTAAATATTAGTCCTTTCCAAGCAGTAGTTTCTCTTTGAATCATTCTTCCCAACTCATCACCTGATGTGTCAGGGATTTTTGTTGGCACATAAACAGAAGAAATGCTTAAACTAACGCTATGGTGTGGAAAGCATTGACTGAAGGAGATAGGTGTAGATGCTGGAAATTTTTGTCTTTTTGTGTCACTTTCAAAAGCTATCAAAGCAATTAATTCACAGGATTTGTCTTAACAATAATAAAAATAAATAAATAAATAAATAAATAAAAACAATACTGCCACTATACAAGCACAGATTCCCAAGTCTCTTCTAGATACATGTAGGCATTTTTCTGTTACCCAGTACAGCTTTACAATAAAAATCAGGAGTAAACAGCAAACATGGGATCAAAAACAGATATATTCTCCTTCTAAGGTTGAGGTAGAATAAGCAGCAAAATTATTCTCCTTTCCATATGGTCCATAGTGTGATCAGAAGTATTCCTTTCTCTTCAAGTTTCACAACTCTGTTGATTTTTAATTCAAAAATCGATTTTTAACTCAGCAGCAATATGGTTTCCTCTTCAATAAATATTAAATCCAGAGATTTTCCTTGAGTTGTGGATTCTTTAATTTTTGAACTGAATAATTATAAGTCCTAGATGATTTATTTGGTTACAGAGTTTTTCATCATCATTGCTTCAATGGCTATTTTGCTATTCCGGCTGCTGCAGATGTGTTAGAGATGTTTCTGTAATCTCTATCCAGTCACATGCTGTTCAATCCTTGCCAAAATTGTCTTCACATTTTCCACTAATAAAATCACAGTATAGAGAAATTGTCACATTTATAGCGTTACTATAAATAATAATCCCTTAAGACTTAATATACTGAAAGGGCGAATAAAACAATGGCTTTCAAGATGGTTGAGGCTGTGAAACTTATCCTTAAAGACTATTTTTTTTTCTTTTCATTGCTATTCTCACAGACTTTGCCATCAATTCATCCTGTCTGAAGAAAACATAAACTGCTCAACAACAAAGTAAAATTAAGGAGATTTTCTAACTCCTAAAAGAGATTAAAGCATATTCAATCTCAAGAACATTAGTTAGGAAGCCTGCTTTACTCACATCTTTTTCATCCTTCCACCCACAAATGGAACTGTAAAAACTGAATTGTGTAGACACTCTATTACTCTGAGTAAAAAAAAAATAAAAAATTGCATTTGGAGATCAGGTAGGTGTGCACAATAACTTTCTCTATATCTTTTTTTTTTTTTTTTTTTTTTTTTAAAGTTCTAATACGGTAACATCCCCTAAAATGTAGTAATATTACATAAAGAAAAGAGACTTGAGGAGGTCTGTAATTTATTCTCAGTGGGAAACATGAAATGTACATTTTCTAGGGAAGATTGCTGAAAGAACACTGTTTCTGCCATTAAACAGGCTTGTTGTACCAAGCACAGAGTGGAGCATGGCTCCTCTACCAGATAGTTTTCTCCTGTACACTACCCAGTGATGCTGTTTGCTGCGTGCAGCTCTGAATCTGGGCTGTGATGATACTGCTGTCGTATCACACCAGCATCACTCCACCATGAAGGTCTTTGCAAAAAACAACCAGCTGTCTGAAAATATTTTTGCAGTTTCCACAAAGTATAAAAAGGGCATGTTTAAATTTTATGGACTGGGTACAAACTAGTCCACGTTCCTTTTAAGTATCTGGTACAGAAGATCCATATGTGTTGCTATGGTTGAAGGACACACCATGCTTTAGATCCTGCTTGGTTGTCTTTAGGACATCTGTCAAGGGACAAGCTTAGTTTCCTTTACCCCTCACAAAACATGAAGTCTGTATTAGCTCTGTATTCTCAGCATTATGAGCACAGTCACACCTTGTTCAAGCAAGCCCTTCAGCACACGGAATAAAAATAATTCAATGTGAAGTATTCATTCATTTGAAGAACAAAGAAAATTAGGAAATAGAAACAAAAAGATAAATACACACACACATATAATGTATACATATAACCTCTTAACTACATCTTAATTTTTACTTTCAAATCTCAGTAAGTCAATTTCAACCCTATTCTGTTCTGGTAAAAATACATTAAGCTTCTGCAGTGTGTTTCATTGAGCTAGTGGTACATTTCTCATACATGCTCACTTTGAGATTGGTACATGCTCATTAAGCACAGTGATACAATCTCGGCCTTAGGTCAAGAGGATTAAACTGAGTGACACTTAGAGCTGTTCAACATACTGTTTCATCCAGTTAGTGGATGTACATGTGTCTACCTTTAAATCTTAGAAAAAGTAGGACAGAAGGACATCAGAAACCACTCCTAGAGATCCCAAGCTTGATTTTTAAATAAATGATAATAGTAATAGGATTTCTATTGCACAGAATCAGTTCTGTGCAACCTTTTTCTCATTTAAACACTCTGAAATTTAGATATATAATGGAAAAATAAAGGAAAAGGAAAAGGAAAAGGAAAAGGAAAAGGAAAAGGAAAAGGAAAAGAAAAAATAGAAAAAGGAAAAGAAAAAATAGAAAAAGAAAAAATAGAAAAAGAAAAAAAAAAGAAAAAGAAAAAAAAGAAAGAAAGAAAAAGAAAAAGAAAAAGAAAAAGAAAAAGAAAAAGAAAAAGAAAAAGAAAAAGAAAAAGAAAAAGAAAAAGAAAAAGAAAAAGAAAAAGAAGAAAAAGAAAGAAAAAGAAAAAGAAAAAGAAAAAGAAAAAGAAAAAGAAAAAGAAAAAGAAAAAGAAAAAGAAAAAGAAAAAGAAAAAGAAAAAGAAAAAGAAAAAGAAAAAGAAAAAAGAAGTATTCTATGAATTTGATGAGCAGAAAAATTGCAACATTTAAAATGAAACTAAGATACTAGATGGTGGACTGAGTGTAGTTCTAGATGTTAAACTATGTGGACTATCTGAAAGTAGAATGAGAATAATTCAGAATTTAGAAGATCTGACATGCTGAGGAAGACTACAAAATCATGAGATGTTTTTCATAAAGAAGAGAGACAAGGTAAGGACATTATCATGAACTCAAAATATGTAAAGAGCTGCTTGGAGATGAAATTGTTGGAGATACATGGAGAGCAATGTAGCATAAGAAACAAATGAATGTGTAAGGCATAGGCAAGAAATGAAGTGCTCTCAGGTCTCCCAGGTATCCATGTCAGCAAGGCCTGGTGAAAGGCAGTTACTACCCAGAATATAGGAAGATCACATTAAGGGCTATCTAGATAAGATGGATTTATGGGACTGTGTGTGATATTTCAGAGGGTATTAAGAGACCTGGCCACCATTAGACTTCTATTTATCATCTTTGAACTTGTGTCTTACCAGCATTCCCATTTGCAGGTGCAATGAGACCTTCACTGTTTCATAACTTGAAATCAAAGCTAGGGCACAATTATTGCTATCCATTAAGTTGTCTAATGCCTAACATGTTAAAGTCTAAGAATTTCTCTACTTAGATTCCTGTAATTACTTTAAGTTGACACGATGCTATTTGTGAATATTAACATGATACTACTTATGAATATTCACATGCTGCTACTTATGAATATTTGCATTATAGTAAAATGTGCAGGAAATATATTACCAGATGAGTGTTTTTTTTTTCCCATCCCTCATGCCCAGAACTGGTTTGCTGACCTCTTTCGGTTCACAGCTGAGGGGCAACAAAAGAGAACATCTCCTGTTCTCTTGTCTTTGTTTTTGAGTTTTCCAAAGATGAGTCAGTCTGGTCTAGAGTTGTACCTGAAGCAGTAGGCTGAAAGGCAGGGTATATTAGCTGTCTGCTAATTTGCCTCTCTGGCTGCTGAGCCAAAGCACACTCACAGCTTCCTAGCTTGGAGTTCAGCCAAAATGAATCTGTGACTACACTTATCCGAGCAGATACACACTTCAACATTTAATTCCTTTTTATGAACATCGTTCTAAAAACCTTTCCTCTTTTAGCATAGGAAGCCACTGTCTTTATACATGGCTTAGCATCAGTGTTGCTGAAGGCAATGGGAAACAGAAGCCATTTTGAAAGAGCACTAGTCTTTGTGTTTTGCTGGAAAAAAATGTGTGCACCAGCTTCTAATGAAAGTAAGTTTCATCCCTGTCTTTTTATTATTTTAAAAGGCTACCCATGTGCTTACTTTACAGTGTCTATTCTAAACAAAGGCAAGGAGGGTGGGATAAAGAAGGGTGAGTATATGAATGTGTATTTAAATGGAGAATTGCACAGGAGAGCAAGTGTCGGCTGTATGGTCCTATAGTGGAGGTCAGGGAGCTGTGAGGAAGCCCAGGATGGACACCTCAATCATGTGGGCTCCTGTGCCACTAGAAAGGGAAAGATGCTTTCATTTGTCTTTAAGAATCATTCGTTCTAATAAATTTTGCTCTGAATGTGAAAATCCAGACAGATGCCTGAGGTTATTCCATGATTTCACCAGACATCAGGCATTAGAGATGAGGTCAGTTGTGTTCCTTGGTCATGCAGAGCTATTTCTTAATTTTTAGGTTTACCTTCTAGCATTTTTATTTGTATATATTTACTCATTTAAGCTATATTTTGATTATATTATGTATAAGGTTTTGGGGCAGATATATACAACAGTGTTGTTCTAACAATTTTTAATGGGATTTTCCATCAGAATCCCTTCCTGTGGAAGATGGAGTTTTGAAAAGAATTTGACAATTTCAGAAACTCTAAATCAAGGTTCTTTGTCTAGAAAACAATAAAATCAATCATTTTATGATTCAAAATTATGTTTCAATTACAAGTTCAAGTTAATTAAATACAATCTTAAATGAATGGCTGAAATTGGATTGTTGACTGAATTATTTAAAATGAGTAAGATTGTACCCAATATTCTTGAGATCTCATTTTTTTTCTTGATTTGGGTGAGAAAAGATGAGAAAATCTTAACCTTTCTTCATGATGATTAAACTGTTTCCCATACAGCTTTAATTTCTAACAGTTATGAGTATATGTTTTAGTATAGATTTCAGATATACACTGTCGACCTTAACCGTGTTTTATTGTAGTCATCTATGGCAAATTTATTAACTGACACCAATACATTAAAACTTAAAAGGAGGCCATATTGTAAGCTAACTTATATAGACAAATTGAGGCTTATATTCTGTTCCAGCTCCTCTTCTCCCTTTCACCTTCCAGCACTTCATTAAATGAAATGATTAACATTGATCACATGCAGCTGAAGAAAGTGGCAAGATTTGTAAAGGACACTGTTTCATGTGGTAGCTTACATCATAGTCTCACAGCCACTCCTAAAATCATAGAAACATACAATATCCTGAGTTGGAAGGGACCCACAAGGATCACAGAATCACAGAATCATCTAAGTTGGAAGAAACCTCCAAGATCATCTAGTCCAACCTCTGACCTAACACTAACAAATCCTTCACTAAACCATACCCCTAAGCTCTACATCTAAACGTCTTTTAAAGACCTCCAGGGATGGTGACTCCAACACTTCCCTGGGCAGCCCATTCCAAAGTCTAACAACCCTTTAAGTAAAGAATTTTTTCCTAATATCTAACCTAAACCTCCCCTGGTGCAACTTGAGCCCATTTCCCTTCGTCCCGTCACCAGGCACATGGGAGAATAGACCAACCCCCACCTCGCTACAGCCTCCTTTAAGGTACCTAGAGAGTGCGATAAGGTCGCCCCTGAGCCTTCTCTTCTCCAGGCTGAACAATCCCAGCTCCCTCAGCCGCTCCTCGTAAGACTTGTTCTCCAGACCCCTCACCAGCTTAGTTGCCCTTCTCTGGACTCTCTCGACCTCGATGTCCTTCTTGTAGCGAGGGGTCCAAAACTGAACACAGTACTCGAGATGCAGCCTCACCAGAGCTGAGTACAGGGAGACAATCACTTCCCTAGCCCTGCTGGCCACATGCAAGCCAGGATGCTGTTAGCTGCTTCTTATGCAAGCCAGGATGCTTGCCTTCTTGGCCACCTGAGCACACTGCTGTCTCCTATTCAGCCGACTATCAACCAATACTCCCAGGTCCTTCTCCGCCTGGCAGCTTTCCACCCACTCATCTCCCAGCTTGTAGCGGTGTTTGGGGTTGTTGTGCCCCAGGTGCTGGACCCGGCATTTGGCCTTGTTGAACCTCATGCATTGAGTCCAGCTCCTGGTGCCACACAGGACCATCCAAAAATCAGACCCTGTGCCTGAGAGCATAGTCCAAATGCTTCTTGAACTCCAGCTGGCTTAGTGCCATGACCAGTGTCCTGGGGAGTCTGTTCCAGTACCCAACCACCCTATCGGTGAAGAATCTTTTCCTAATATTCAACCTGAGCCTCCCTTGTTGCAGCTTCATGCCATTCCTTGGGTTCTAATATATACGTATTTATATAAACATATATATCATGACAAAGTACACTCCACAAAGTATATTCTGTTTACCTGCATGGCTTTTGCCATACTTAGATTCACCTTCGTTTGACTATGCTTCATTCATGAGATGATCTGATTGCCATTCTAGTGATTACAGATGAAGATGAAGTAGAGCTAAATGTTTACTTGAAAAATCAGCTTTATCTCTGCATTTCTTGATTTCACCATAATGCTGATATTTTCAATGTAGCATTTCTTGATAGTAGTTTTTGTTAGAAATTGTATTCCTTTGCCACTGGAAAAACAACCACTAACTGAACATGTCCATTGTGTGATATAACTCTATGTACAGAATACTCACTTATGCTATGGACAAATATCAAGAATCATCACACTGTATTTCCCATTATAAATTGTAAAGATTCATGGTTTGACAGAGTTCAGACACGGCAAAGGGGAGAGTTAATAAAATATAGGTGAGCAAATAGGAGAGAGAGGAAAAGGTTAGAAAATGATGCAGATAATCTTAACACAGATGAAGCAGTGTGGGGCAGCAGTCGTTTGGTGCTAGTAAACTGTTTCTTCTGGATGTGGAAGGACATTTCAAAGAGATAACAGCATAGCTGTGGAAGGGATATATGTTTTTGACACTACTTGATTAGGACTATGCTTGAGAACAGTTTACATGAGTCCAAATGTATACGTGTAGTCATCCACTGGTGTATATTATGCATATGCATAATACGTATGTATATATATATACACACATATATATACATATACATGTAGGAATATATATAGGGAGAGATATGTAACATGTAGTTAACTATATATTTAGTATAGAACATTGTTCAACTTGCCAGAGTAAATATGACCATTTTAATCACTTCATGTCATCTCTCTATATGTGTAACATACTGGGAAAAAAAAAAAATAATATATATATATATATATATATATATATATATATTTAATCTGAACAGTGAGTGAGATATACTTTGTTCTGATTCATTCCGTGTCAGTACAAATATGGCCTGTATTTTAGCTGGAGAATTTTAACCGTGAGTGGATGGAAAATGATGTATGGAACAAAAAAAAAACGTAGTTTAATTTTTTATTATTTTTTTTTTTAAGTCACAAGCAGAACAGAGAACATAGACTGTTGGTAAAAAAAGCAGTTAAAAAAGTCTCTTTTGATTTGTAAACTGAGCAGATTTAATCTGGAAATCACCAAGGGAAAATAAATACAGTGCATGATAGATGGAATTTTTATAGTGTCATTTTTTTCTGACCAGAGTTACAGTTTAGCAGTTCTGCTGACAAGATAGACGTTCCAGAGGACTCTTACGCCTCACAGAATTTTAACTGCAAGCCTATATACTTAACACGTATCTCCTAAGGCAATAAGACACATTGCAATCAACACTAACATCATTTAAACCTGCGTCAGCCAGAAACTACAAGTCTGTGTCAGTTATGATTGCTGTCCATTAATGCTATCCTTCATTATTATACTACCTATTATTTTATCACTTGTTATTATACCACCTATCTCTAGGTGGTATGAATGCAGTTTGCATTATCCAGTAGATGTAAAATGAAATTATATGCTCATAGAAGTGTTATTATTATCGTTTCAAAGTCATGCAAACTTGTTTTAGTAATTAGTCCCATATGGGAAAGGAGACTAGCAATGGTAACTAGAGATTTGTAGGACATGCATTTGCTGCAGTAAGGCAACTAGAATAAGGGGAGAGCCTGAGGGGTGATATTTTTTAGAGGAAGAGTACAGCATAAGAAATGACAGTAGGAAAGTAAAAGAACAGAAAAAGAGAGAAAAATAAAAGTGCAAAGTGAATACTGGCACTAAATCCAGCAGAAAGTGGTAGAGGAAAAAAGCACATATCCAAGGGAGTGAATAAGCCTTTAGTTATCCATAAGTGGTCCCATTACCAATTTAGAATTCATTACAAGCATTAGCATGGCAGCCATCAGCATCGTTTCTGGAACCTCCCTAAATGCTTTCTTTCATCCTTGTGAAAACCTCCAAAGCATAGCAATACAGTGTGACTGGCACGGAGCCAATTCAGAGCTTCTCAGCTGCATAATAAAAACAAAGTTATACTACCAGAGGGCTGAAAAAGTGGGACCAGGCCAGGTTCCTCTCCTGTCGCTGGAATGGGCAAAGATGAGATGCGAAAGAGCCACGGGGAAGGAAGCTCATTCCTGCTCTGGATGACAGGACAGACTTGTGCTACTCTGGAAGGACTTTCATCCCAGACCTCCTGCTGGCACCTTGTCAGCAGGAGCAGCAGCAAAGATCAGGAAGATCTCCAGGGCTTTGGCACAGCAGCTTGCTTCACTAAGAATCTACTGTTATCCCAACTGCACTATGTCTGGATTCCCTCCACTTTCAGTTGAAGATCAAGAGGGACCAACAGAATCGCTTGATATTTTGGGCATCTCTGGTTTCATAATATCTGATAACATGTGTTTTGGTGTTTACAGTGATGACAGCTGAGGAAGCAACAATGGAGTTATGTTGAGTTGAGAATGCTTTTTTTAAATAATGTTTGTTGGAAAATGAATGATTTGAGTACAGCTAAACCTTTGCAGAAAAATGTACTGAATTTGCCATACAATTATAGTTGATAAAGATTGCAACATTTTAATGTTTTATAAATATGTTTATTTAGCTTTGACCCAAATACTTGATTTAAAATTTCAATTAAGACCAGTAATGTAAAAAGTAATAAGTAAAAACGTCCAAACCAGTAACATAAAAAGTAATAAGTAAAAATGTCCAAACCAAAGTGAAACACTTCCTTTTAAGTTTGACAAATGCTTCCTTTCAAAAGAAATTCCTTTTTTTTTTTTTTTTTTTTTTTTTTTAAATGTCAGCAGTAAATGTGGGAGAAATTAAAGACAAATAGATCCTAAAATGAGAACTATGCCTGTAGCTTCTCTGAGGCTGCTACTCTTTGATGTGCCCTTGGAAGACATTTGTGTGATCCTCCAGTAATTGAGACAACACTGGTTTGGCATTTTGTTTTTCTGAGGCAATGGGTCCACTTTGCTGATAACTGAGGTAACTGGGAATTTGTGCAGCACAGCTGGCTTGTATGCCATCATCATGTTAACAACTATTTGACTGAGTTGGGGTTATTCATCCCAGAGGACAGAAGGCTCTCAGGAGACCTTATAATCACCTTCCAGTACCTAGAGGGGGCCTACAGGAAAGCCAAGGAGGGACACTTTATCAGGAAATATAGTGATAGGACAAGGGAAAATGGCTTTAAACTGAAAGAGGGCAGAGTTAAGTTAGATATTAAGAAGAAATTCTTTACTATGAGGGTAGTGCAGCACTGACATAGGTTGCCCAGAGAAGCTGTGGATGCCCCATCCCTGGAAGTGTTCAAGGCCAGGCTGGATGGGGCTTTGGGCAACCTGGTCTGGTGGGAGGTGTCCCTGTACATGGCAGGGGGTTAGAACCAGATTACCTTTAAGGTCCCTTCCAACCCAACTGTTCAATAATACTATGATATTGCATCATATAACGGTAGGCCTAATTTCCCTTTTGAGCGCAGATATGAGGGCATGCTGTCCGATCCCCGTGTCAGATTTGCATAGCTAGATTCCATGACACTGTGAATGTTGAAGTATCTTCTGTTTTGATTATGATTCCTTCTCTTTCACCTGTAAATTTAGATTAATAATGTAAATTATCTTTTATTATGCTGAGTTGGTAGTGTTGCAAGACACTCAGTTCACACAGGAGAGAAGATTCCTCAGAAACCTTCCAATATACTGAGCTCAGGCTGGTTACTAGTCAGTAACAAAAGAGGATAAAGGGAAGAAAGTCAGTAAAACTGGTGTGTGGTGTGGTGAGGTCATGGCACCCTGTAGTTTACACGGTGTTCATCATGAGTAGGTATCCTCATTGCCCGAGTCCATGTGTCAGCAGAAAAGTGGGAGGACTTAAATGAACAAGGTGGCTCCAAGGAGAATCCTGCACAGACGTGGCATGTGTTTATAGTATTATGGAAAGCACAGTGAAAATAATGGGAGGTCTGGCATACTGTAGCTGGTATTACTTACTGAGTGTAGGTGGTGGCCAAAGACTGAAGTCAGATAAAAGTGCAAAGCAGAGCTAGGGATAAATTCAGCAGAAATGGGAGGCTAATACATTCACCCAGAGATGTTTAAACCACTGGTCAGTAAATATGATTTCAGCAGTAACATCCTCCTATGCAAATGGAAGCAACATGGACTCTAGTCAGATCAGAAAGAATGTGATTACAGCAGTTAAACCTGGAAATGTGAAACCTACTTGAGACTATTATTATTGTTATGGCCATTAGTATTATTTTTATTTACCTGAGCAGACAAAAATGAGGAGGTGCTATGTATGTAGGGAACAGAGTAGCAAGATTTAGATTTGACAGCCAGGAGGCAAAGGAGCAAAGCATAGTTCCTATGTACATTTTTAAATACCGCAGCAGTCCTTCTTTTTGGGTTGTGTTAGTATCTTATTGTATACAGAATGAGTCTCTAAGGTGCCACATACTTGTTAGCTCACAATCAGAGCATATTTCCAGCTTGTCCCATCAGTATTTTATGTGGAAGAGTTATATCTGTTGTAGAAAGTGAAAGCCTATTTCAAGCCTGTCCTTTTTCTTTTTAGCTATTAAATTGCTCCAGTTCACTGTAAGGGTTTGAGGCTTTTCCTGGTTAATTTGCAATAGACGAATTTTACAAGAGAAAAAATCCACATATAAATCATCCTCCTGTTTGGAAAAAGCTCATTACCTATGACGTACAAATATCCTATGCAACTAATGCACGTGGCAGGGAGCACAGGGTTTGCCAACTGTGTAGAGGTGTCCCCTGCCACCAGTCAGGACTTTGGCAAGTCTTTCTTGTGCAGAAGGGCAAGGGACAGTACTTTTGGAGACAGTGAGAGTGCTCAGGGTCATTGAGAGCCTGGGAGGAGAGGCTCGTCTGAGAAAGGGAGCATAGGGAAGAGGAAGAAGAAAGTTTTCCTTGAGGGATGGTTCTTTCAACTAGCAGACAACCTGCTAGGTCAGCAGGCCTTGTTTAAAATGTTGCAGGAAAGAACAAAAAAGCTGGAAAGCCCCTTACTATGTCCCAGCTGCTGGTAAGGTGAGGATGTCCTGTGCCCTCGGGCAGGGCTGCTGAGTAGGGTTGGCCAAAACCCAATGGTTTCCCTTTGTGAAAAATCTCAAGGTTGTTTTTGATGTCAGCATATACAAGACTGAGACATTCTGATAGTTATCACGGAAAGACTAAGATGAATCTATTAGCCAGTGAAATAAGCCTTTTGCAGGGGAGCAACCTGTTCATCTACAACAGAGTGAGGATGTGAATCTGACTCTCCGTGTAAGTGTACTGTGTGTGTGTGGTGTGTGTGTGTGAGTGTATCAAGCAGTGTACTGGATACCTCTGAAAGGGTATTATCTCCCTTTTCACATCTTTAAGAAATTTTTGCTAAACATCAGTGTTGTCCACAGAGAATAAACAGGCCCCAGGGGCCCTTCCAGCTCTGCCTATCCCTGCCCACCTCTCCTGGGCATTCCCCAATCCTGCCCAGGGCCAAGGATCTCCTCGCAGCCCTCCTGGGACCCCATTTCAGAGCCCTTCCCCACTGCTCTCACAAATGGTGCTCATTATCACTCACTTGTTTTGAACAAGTGAGTGACAGAGGGTTTTGCCCAGTGAGGAATTTGTGTCTCCCACAGATGATGTGGAGGAGAGGAAGAACAGAGGAGGAGGGAAAATGGCTATCTTTTGCTTTTTTGCACTGCTTTTTACCCCAAATCTCTCTAATTGAACCCAGTTCCTTCCCCCACCGGGATCCCTCTATTTCACTTTGAAAATCTGCTCCTCGTTAGGTTAAATCAGGATTCTCTGTGCTGTGCCTAATGTGTTATATAGGGAATTTAGTAATAACGCTTAAAATCCCTTCCAATTTAAGTTTAAATCCTTGTCTACAATTGAATCTTACTTCCCTGACAAAATTATTCTAGATTCTTTTTAAACAATCAGATTTGCTCTGGACACGTTTGCCTTGATATGCTAAGCTTCACACTCCTTTCCCCACCTCAGAGTGACTGAGAGCCTGCACACACTCCTTGTCCCTAGAGGGAATGTTTCAAGGACAGAAATTGTCAAGTGACAGGAACAAAGCACAGGGAAGTGCTGCTCCTCCTCGCTCTCCCACCCAGTCCCTAATAAAGAAAGCTCATAATGCCCATTTTAGGTAGTCTGCTCCTACAACTCAAATCTCATTATTTCAGCAAAGCAGTGTAAACTGCCAGCTGTATCTTTTATACCTCCAGTCCTGCTTTGCAGAGAAGCTCTTCACTTCTATTCTGAAAGTCAGTCTCCTTCCCCACTCTCTCCTCCCTCCCTCCGCCCCCCCCCCCCCCTTTTTTTTTTTTCATGATGCTTTGCTAGATCCTGATCGAAAAGAGTGTAGGCATAGCTCTGCATGCAAGCCTGAGGAGAACAGGCAGGGTAGGTGGGAAGAGCAGCATCAGTCCCTTCTACCACCTGTGTCATTTTCTCACTTCCTTGGTAATACCTTGATAATTAGAGGGGTTCTCATTCAGCTTATCCTGGTTCCTTGGTTCAAATGCAAACTATTTGTTACATTCTGCTGACTCTTACTCTGAATAAGAGCATTTCTTCTTGCATCAGCTAACGTTTCCCCAAAGCAAAAGTGCCAAACCCTTTGGGCAACCATCTCCAGGTTCTCAGCCGAGCACTCACAGAGGGCGAAATTTATGAACATGCAGAGTGCCTCTGTAGGGCTGCAGCACCAGTGCTGAGCCCTATCTCCTCTAGTGCTGTCCCTACTGGCCTCCAGCCAACTTTAGCCCTTGCTGAACACAAGAAAAATCCAAGTGTTTTTTGGCAGAAATACAAACCACTTGGAGCACTTTGGCGTATGGATGTGAAGTGTTTTACAAGCACCCTTAGAAGCCCAGCACAGCTTTTTGTGTCATAAATTTGTGTAGCAAGGACAAGACTTGGAAAAACACCTAGGAGAGGAATGGGAGGCAACTGATGGCATAATTACAGATCTGGAGAAAAAGGAGGCCAGACATGGAGGGGAGAGGAGGGACTTGTTGATTGGAAAAAAGTTTAATAGTGCACTTTGACTAGGCTGGATATCAGGGAGAAATTGAAGACAACATTTTCATTTTGAGGTTTGCTTATTTTCCCAACATAGAAAAAAATTAACAACAGTTAAAATCAAAATAATAATTTAATTAAACAGAACATTTGTGTTTACTAGAAACCAGGTTTTTCAAATTTCATTTTGGAATTAGGATTATTACATTACCCTTATTTTACTGTTACTACCATACCACACACTCACCCAGTGTCACTTTAATTTACATGGGGACCAAAAGAGATTTCTGCAGAGACTACATTGTACTTCTGTCTATACAAAGCCTGTGCATCTTTGTATTCTTCAGCATGTTAATGTTGATACTTTTTTTTTTTTTTCCCTGCATGAATTTCCACATTTTTATTTTTCATCCGTTTCTTTAGATGCAGACCACAATTACATTTCATCAGAAGTGATGACAAATGTTCTTTGGTAAAACTAAAAGATGATATCAGAATACACTTTGTGTGCAGCACACTCATAAGTACATCAACAACCTATTTTTCTTACCCATTTAACTGATGAGGAAGAAGAAAAATTCCTGCATTAGAAACATCTAAAAAGAAAGTGACACCACTGATTTAAATCCTTGTCTCTTTGTCACTGTTATGGTTCTGGAGGAAAAAAAAAATATTGTAGTCATGTCATCTGTTTTGTCTCCCTCATCTTTATCATTTTAAGACTCACTGGCTAGTTAAGTTTCAATAGCTATGGGCAGGGACACATCTGTGAAACTGCTTGAAGATTAGTGGATGGTCAAAACAATAAAACAGTGATAGAATGATGCCAGTTAGCAGTTTTTATCTTGGCAAGGAACTTATTCCCTTCTGCCTTAATGAGCTTGAAAGTAAAATAAGCAGAAGCTGTCAAGGTCTTGGGAGGTGTGGACTCCTGAGTGTTAGTAGCACAGTAACACTTTTCTGTGGAGACTTGGAAAACTGAAGGTCTCTGCTTAACTCTGTTTCCTCTATTGCATTCAGACCATGCCAGTCATGTCCCACCAGTAATTCACATGACACAGTGTCCTGGTTTCAGTTAGAACAGAGTTAATTTTCTTCCTAGTAGCTGGTAGAATGCTATGTTTTGGCTTAGGATGAGAAGAGTGCTGATAACACCCCGATGCTTTAATTGTTGCAGAGCAGTGCTTACACCAAGCCAAGGACATCTCAGCTTCTTGCTCTGTCCTGCCAACGGGTAGGCTGGGGGTGCAGTAAGAGCTGGGAGGGGACAGACCCAGGACAGGTGACCCAAAGTAGCCAAAAGGGTATTCCATACCATCTGACGTCATGCTAAACAATACATAGGGGTGGCTGGGGGAGGGGGGCTGGACTGCTTGGGGTTAGGCTGGGCATCGGTAAGCGGGTGGTGAGCAATTGCATTGTGCATCACTTGTTTGTACACATTATTAGTAGTAGTACTATTATCATCATTTTATTATTATTATTATTATTATTATTATTATTATTATTTTCCTGTCTTATTAAACTGTCTTTATCTCAACTCACGGGCTTCACTTTCCATTTCTCTCCCCTGTCTCAGAGAGGGAGGGGGGAGGGTGAGCGAATGGCTTTGTAGTGTTTAGCTGCCGGCCGGGTTAAACCACGACACACAGAATTACAATCCAAACTAAAATGAATCAGTAAGCAGCTTCATATCCATTGCTAGTCATAACCTAGAACATGGGTCAGAAGGCACTGAGAAGTATTCTGTCTCCAGTAAGCCTCTGCAGAATATATATGCTACCACATCTCTTTGTAGGATAAAATTCTCCCACCCTGTGTGCTGCTCTTCCAATAGTACGTAGGGATACAGGTTTACTGAACTAAATCATGAACTAAATCATGCTTCCTACTTACATCTCCTTGATATATCCTTGATATCTCCTTTGTGGAGAGGACAGACCATCCCCTGTGCAGGACTTCACAGCTAGTTATTGCTTTCTTACATCTTTCAAAGGCAAATAAAATCTTGTTTCCCATAGCAAACTGTGTGCCTCCAGTTAGAAAATGATCCTGTGATGTTACAATTTTTGGAGGAAATTATAGTAAGGAAGAGAAACTGCATGAATAACAGTTATTCAGGGGAAAACAAACAAACAAACAAACAAACAAAAAAACAACAAAAAAAACTAAACCAACCAACCAAACAAACAAAAAACACATTACATGTATTTTCCTAGCATGACAGCACCAGGAAATGCTTTGCAGAAGGTATAGATGTTTCTCCTCTGAATACGAGGAGATCTTCAGTTTTGAATCTGGATGACTGCCAATAAGTCTTCAGAAAAGGAGAAAGAAAAGTGGTGTACTTCTGAAAAAAGAACAAGCTCCCTGAAGTGGGACAGAATTCTGACTAAAAGAACTGTCATTGTGGGGAGAAGTCACACTGCTGAGCCTCCTGTTCTCTGCTCCTCCCTGTGACAGCCACTCAGCAGCAGCAGGTTACTCCAGGGGCTACTTCTTCCAGGACTGCTGGCCCCACTGCTCGTCCTCTAGCAGCCAGACAGAGCTGGCATGACTTCCTCCTTTTACCAGCTTTTACCAACCTGGAATATTCAGACTGCAGCTGGTTAAGGAACGCTCATACAAGCATTTTATCCACCAGATCTGAAGGATCAGCAGTCTCCAAGAGACACTGAGATCTCTCAAGGAAGAAGCATCTTCACCTAGCTCAACTGTTTTTGGAAGAATGTGATCATGTACAATTGTAACCACCATTTAAAATTACACAGCTAGAAATTTTGGTATGGTGTAAGAAAAAATATTAAGGCAGCAACAAGAGAGAAAACTACAGGTTGTTCTCTTCAGTTATTCACAACCTGTGTAATCTGTATGGGGAATTCATTGATATACAAGAACAGGATTCAGGCTGCAGCTGGTAATGAAAAAAGGTGTTCTTGATTGCTTCACCTTCAGCAAGTAAGGCAGGAAACAGTAAGGCAAATGGGGACATCCCTCCACGTGGTAAACAGCCAAATATCAAACATCAACTAAAGATTAAAAGTAATTGTCATTTATACTTAGTCTTTGTGCTTTGATATAGACTAAGAAGAAGGCAATTTAATCAATTTGTTATGCTCTATGTGATATGCATGTCTCAGAAGTTTGTTTTGAAGCTGGTCTTGAAAAAAAAAAAAAAGAAAAGAAAAAAAGGAAAGGAGATTTTATCTACAGATAATATGCTAAAAGTGGTTATCAAAATGGCCTAGAAATAGATATTAGTAAGTGGAGGGTAATGTGGTTTAAAGTAATAAGACCAAAGGTTAACAAGATAATGAAGTCTGGCCACACAGGTGTGCAGGAGGCCTTTCACTACATGATGTGACTATGTACCAATCCTGTTTCCTCCAAAAGGTTTTCTGTACAGTTTTTGAATTGTTCGTGTGAGAATATCTGGACCAATATTAGCTTGTCCTTACTCCTTTCCTTTCCTTTCCTTTCCTTTCCTTTCCTTTCCTTTCCTTTCCTTTCCTTTCCTTTCCTTTCCTTTCCTTTCCTTTCCTTTCCTTTCCTTTCCTTTCCTTTCCTTTCCTTTCCTTTCCTTTCCTTTCCTTTCCTTTCCTTTCCTTTCCTTTCCTTTCCTTTCCTTTCCTTTCCTTTCCTTTCCTTTCCTTTCCTTTCCTTTCCTTTCCTTTCCTTTCCTTTCCTTTCCTTTCCTTTCCTTTCCTTTCCTTTCCTTTCCTTTCCTTTCCTTTCCTTTCCTTTTTTCTTTTCTTTTCTCTTTAAATTGTCCTTTCTTACTGATACTTTTTTTTTTTAATTGCTTTATTAAAAAAAAGAAAGATTGTTAATATACAGTAGGTCAAGCCTTGTATAAAATCCATGTTGAGTGATAGTGAGATATTAAGATACAAGTGAGATATTAAGCTATAAAATCTGCCACATGAATATAAGAAAACGACTATAGTTTGCTATTATAAAAACATGGCCAGCTACAGTTCACAGCCACAGCAAAAGAAAAGCTGATGCTGAAAATTGGCACATTGAGATATTCTCAGTGTTCAAGTCCAATTATCTCCTTGGTAACAAGTTCTTTCATTCATTACATATTGTATTGTCAGAACAAACCATGTAATAGCACTGTATCTGGGTCTGTTCTGCTCCTGCAAATATGGAACATGGAAGCATAAATAGGCAAGTTGTTAACTGGTTTCTTATGTTTGCTGGAAAATTAATCACCAAATATCTCGGTGAGTCCAGACCTGCCAGATGACAGTATTCTTTTACTCTTCATTTTCTCCATATAACTTTCCTTCTAAATACAAGTAACCAGCACCTAATGAACACCAAGTTATTCATTGGCTTGTGAAAGGAAAAAATACACTTGGCCATGTTTAAAAATCCACCTCTGCAAACAGACTGTGATTTCACCATACTGAATATGTTTTGTACATTTCATGTTTTCACAGACATTGAATGGACTTTACACTGAAGCACAGGTGAAATGCTGAGGTGATTTACACAACAGCTCAGACTCAATTTACGTGTTTACAGCTCCATGTGATGAAGGTTGAACATTTTCATATTGTTGATTTTTTTGTTGTTGTTGTTTTGGTGGGATTTTTGTGTACTGATGCCAGTTTAACAGGAATTAAGATAATGGTTGCCAGGGGCTGAGTGAAAGTGGCCATTCATTCAATAATTATCAGATCTCATGTCAAGGAAACTGTTTAGTGTGAAAAAGAACAACACAGAGCAAGGCTATTAGAGCCTTGTGTACTCTGCTATCTATTTTGGGCCAAGATCCAAAAACGTTTTATGGTTTAAAACAGTATCCAGTGATTTTAGCTGGGATAGGAGCCTGTTTATCTTTATTGCACATGTACACAAGAAGAGATGTTCTGCCACCAAAGATTTTGCAGTGTTGCTAAAAAAAAACAGACAGAATTGGAGATGGGATGAGATTGTATGGGATGGGGTGGGATTGGAAGGATGAAGGCAATGGAACTGAAATAGGGTTTATATAGAGATATTTTGCTTAACCAATTTCAGTGATTTTCAGCCTCATTTTTTGGTTAAATGTGAGACCTACACAAGAAATTGTCTTTGTAGTCCCTAGTGCCTGAACTTAACTTAAGGAAAGTATAATAAGAATATTTGAGTGAATACTGTCCAGGGAGTGCTAACTTCTGTTGAACAGTAAGTTGTACTTACTAGAAGTAATGGGAGTTATTACTAACAGGAGACAGCAGTAACAGAAGTGGACGATGGCAACCAGATCATATAGAGAATAATAGATAACCAATTTTTAAAAAAAAAAAAAAGAACCTCATCATAAGAGCACATTGTATCTGGATTTTAGTAAGAACTTCAGGAAAACATTATCTATAATTTTATAAGTGTCAACTAGAGTGCTATGCTGTGATAAAGACTAAAATGTTATCATAGAGACTATAAATGAAATAGCAAAGATCTGATAGTCTTTAAAATAAAGTGGAAACAATAACATTCCAGCTAAAGTGCCATAAGAACTATTGTTTGGGTGACCTCTTACATTTTAAACTGCTAATTTTTATAAAATGATATATCTTTTACATCATGAATAATGAAACTCATGAATATTTAGTTTTGTACTATGGCTTCTCTTGTGAGGACATGGAAGCAGTGAAAGAGAATATCAGAATACTGACCGTTTGGCTGCTTCCTTCTGGACATTCAGAGGACCTGAATGGTCTTGGGCAAAGGAAATGATATGCTGTAGTGCCAGTGTGGTTAAAAACCAAGAAGGAAGTGGTATAAGAATGATAGATGCAGCTCTCTTGAGTAGGAGAGAGTATTACCATTCATCATACAAGGAGTTGCCTACGTTTTTGGTTATAGCCCTCCGGTCTGCTTACATTCTGCTGCTCGGTTATTGCTATTACTTTGGCATGGTCTGTCAGTCACTACCTACAATGTCAATCCTAAGCTTTTCTTGGTAGTAGCAGAAGTGGAAACGTTAGGATGGGCAGCCCCATGAGAGTTGCTACGTTCAAGGTAAATAAGAAATGTTTTCCTCCTCTGGTAAAAGCCAGCCTCTGTTAGAAAGATTGCTGCTCCCACTGCTGCTGCCCATGGCACTGTCAAGCAGGGATGGGTGAGCTAAAGGAAACAACCTAATGCAGTCACAAATGCACAATGCTATGCATTTTCAGGTTGGTTAGGGAGATAGCAAATTGGGAAACAAGCCAAGGATGAGATACTTAATACTATTAGGATTGACATAGCATTCCAAGCATCAAACATCTGAATATCCCAGAGACAGCAGTGTTCTACAAAGTCAGATGTAAACTGGAAACTAGTGTGCATGTGGTCCAGAAATGTATATGGAATCTAACTGTATCATCAGTTACATGTATGTGAACTCACATGCACGTCATGAGTTAATACAAAGCAGGTATTTCAGCAGGGTTCCTTACATCCATATTACATCCCACAGGTGAAGCATGTGTGCAGTGCTGCCCACCCACATCTGGATTTACACAGGCAAGCAGAGCTGTGTAGTTTTATTCAAAAACACTCAAGAATGTTCCTAGCATAAAAGCTCTTCTGCTACATTATATGTATATGCTGGCTGACAAACGCACGTTCTGGAGTGTGCTAATGGCTACTTAGGAGCAGTTGCACTTAGGCAACAGCTGGCATGTTGCCTGAACAAAGATCTTTGCGATTGCACAGACTGCCATGATTGTGGACAGTAGGTTCATGAAAATGTTATTTTGATATTGGGCTCTTCAGAGGAAACTTCCACAACCAGCTGATCTGATTATGGACCTTCTGCCATTTTGGATATTTCTGTTTTATCATCTGACAAAAGGGGAAAAACCTACGCTAGCAATGCTACTTTTCTGCTAACCCTTTCCAAGTCTAACATCAATGGGATTTGCTACAGCTTTTATAAAGACATGAAGAGAGAAGAGTTTCTCACTTAGACATACTGGGAAACGGTTTTCTCTTATCACAGAGCAAAAAGGTGCAGCCTAAGGAATAGATGTGGAAAGGTCTGGGAAAAGTCTTCTGCAACTGGACATTAAAGCAATTTCTCATGAGAAAAAAAAAAAAAAAAACAAAAAAACAACAAAACCTAGTTCTGTAATGTCTTTTTTTTTTTTTTTCCCTCATAGGACTTGATTGCTGAAGTTCTCTGTTTCAGTATTATGCACGTAATCACATGGAGAAGCAGCATGAAATCAGTATTTATGAAAGTGGCTCTAGTGATCTTTCAGATACCCCTCCCCACATAATATTAAATATTCAAAGGATGCCAGAAGATGACCATATTCTACCCACCAGAGTCTCAGTTAGATAAGAAACTGCTGATTGTGAAAAGAGGGATGTTTTCATTCCCCAAGGCAATGATAATGCCACTTAAAATACCACTATATTTCTGAGCTTTGAGCTAGCTGCTGTCCTCTGTAACTTCAGATGTGTTTTAGGATTACTAGTGTTGAATTTGGAAAGAACTTGAGGGTTTTAATACAAATATTAATGTCAAAAGAGAATTACAGATATGCATATTACAGGGTGCTTTCACACGATTCTGATACTGGAAGCTAAACAGAAATTAAAGTACTTCCAAAAGGAATTTGAATAGGGAATAGGGATTTTCTAGCCCTATCACAAGTCTGTGCAATCTGTTTGATGTGTGTTTTTGAGGAGGACAGAGAGACCTATGTCTAAGTTTTAAAATAATAGAGACCCAAGTAGGCCACTGTTGACCTTCCACATTCACTTTCTTAACTGGTGTTGGATCTCAGTGAATTTTATCCATGGGTGAGCCCTGTCTCCCACCATTAAACTACGTCAAAATTCTGATTCATAAAAATACTACTTATCTACAGTGGGATTTACTACCAGGACTGTAAAATCAAGGCAGGTGGAAAATTATATCAGCTCAAAACAGTTTTTACAGGTATCTGTCATTGGCTTAGCTGAACGCTTATGGTTCCTACTAAATTAAAGGCATTAGGGTTGATGCCTATCATTCCTGATGGGACTGAGATTAGGCTCTGAGGCTGACAGGAAAGGAGGCTATGGAGGTTTATCTCTTTGTTACTGGTGCTGTTTCATTACACATGGCCTTGTCCCCCTACATTGACATTTCTCCTGTACATTACTGCCATTGCTCTGGCATTCCTTTAGTTTCACCAGCAACAGGGTAGCAGTATAGATCTTAGTAGCTGACAATGTTTTAAACACAACAGTGTTTGATCAAAGCAGATATAGACTTTATAAATCTGCCATTATTGCTTACTCATTTTTTGCCTATACAGGGTGTTCTTTCTGCTTGTATGATAGATTCTGATGATGAGTGGCATATGTATTATGCATGTTTGTATGTTTATTTATTTAGGAATATAGAAAGCTTATTTGATTTGATACCTTATTTCCAAAGTAACCATAGCTTTGAAGTAGCCAGCATCTCTGTTGTGTTAGAAGTATCCTAAAAGACTGAAACTACCCAGGGGTATGTGTAGAGGGATGGACGTGAGAGGAAAAGAACACAAAATCATCAGAAATCCAACTTCATGAGTCCTGCAGCTTATGGAATAACTATTATTATTATTATTATTATTATTATTATTATTAGTCTCCTAAGGACTGGAAATCCATTTCACTGTGACAGCCTTTTGTATGACAAATGCAATTAAAAGGAAGGAAGGAAGGAAGGAAGGAAGGAAGGAAGGAAGGAAGGAAGGAAGGAAGGAAGGAAGGAAGGAAGGAAGGAAGGAAGGAAGGAAGGAAGGAAGGAAGGAAGGAAGGAAGGAAGGAAAAGAAAGATGGTGACAGAGATTACATCCCCTGAAGCTGCGGATATTTCACACGGTATTTCTTCCTCCCATCTCATTATCTGTGTGGCTTATTGTCCCAGTGCTGTGTCTCCCAGAGAGAGTTAAAAAAAGTGATAAACAAATAGATCTCAATTTAGCAGCAGATCCTTCTGGGAGACTATTTGTAAAGCTGGAATTTTTCTGTCTTCCAAATTTCCTGGTTATTTTGTATCTGAATGTTTTTCAGATATGAAAGTCTTTTCATATCAGCTTGACAGGAAGCAGTGCATACCACAGTACTGTAAAGCACCTAGAGTTTAAAATGAGAGATGAACAACCTGGCTTAGCAGGGGATACAGGAAGAATTGGTTCAGCCCTCAAGCCAAATCTCAAACCAACCCCAAACTAATTTGTGTCTGGCTGAATGTTGTCTTCGAATCTTATTTGTTCCAGGGTTCCCTGGAGAAAGAAGATAGCAGCGAATTCTGAGCTGCTTCTAATATAGGGAAGCCCCATAACTCATGAAATTTGAAAAGAGCATCTGGTAAAAGCCCAGCAAGGGGTTGAAAAGGATGCATAAAAGACAGAAATAGGGCCCAAGTTCCTTAGAAGTTGTTTATCCTGCATGCTAAAATGTCTCTTTGGCTGTTTCTCTGAGTCATGCCATGATAATAACAACACTGCACTATAACAAGAGTGGTTGGTGAGAGAAGAGAAAAAATAAGGTAGTTCCCTTTGCTCTGAGGCACCCTAGGTGAGTAATACATACGAGTCTTCACATTCAATTCCAGCTATCTTCAATGAAAGAATTGTTTATTTGCCACAGGGTAGAAAAACAAAGGTAAACCAAAGAAGAAATAATCAGAAAATAAAAGTTAAGCAGACTGTAAGCACAATAGACCAGATTACTTCAGGGATACATTTGACCCAGCTAAATATATTATCAAAAAAAAAAAAAGTGTTCAAGCTGAGCATGAAAGCTGACATCTTAAAACTTGTTTAGTGTCTAAATAGGCACCTACATCTAGATTGTGAGTGCTTAGAAGTAAGAAAAAAGAAAAAAAAAGAAAAAGAAAATGTTTCCTGAAGTGGTCACATTCTTGCAGTTCTTACAAATGTGAGCAGTAGCACTTTCCAAATTCAGGCACTTCACTTTAGACAAACACAGAACTGTAGAGAAACTTGGGGGCATGATCCCACACTGGCACTTCTCTTTCCTGTCTTCTTGCCCATGGAAATGTTATGAAAATACAGTAAAAGACAGAAGCAAGCAGCTTTATATCTGCATTAAAGCTTTTTTTTTTTTTTTTACAGGAAATGGGTATTTATAAGCACTTAACTCATGTTCTCACTGTGTTTTTTGATAGCTTGCAATATTTTTGCTGTTAAATTGTAAACCGCCTTCTAGCTCCTAACATACAGCTTGTCTAAACATCCTAGCTTCTCACTAGGAGCATGGGAATGTGCCACAGACAAGCAAGGACTGTGAAATAGAAGATGTCCTCTCATTTTCTCTTGGGATATATCCATTGTTTTCATATCTGGAGAAAAAACTCCCAGGTCAACACCTTTTGTAGGAGGGATTCATTCAAATCCAACAAATTATACAGTATTCATATTCCTAGTTGATTTCAGTGGGAAATCAGGTAGGTAAATAAGAGTTAGGAATACATTTCTGACCCTAGAGAACATGCTCAGTAATGCAATACATCTCTTCCACTCAATCAGATGAAAGTTGGCTTTGATTTAGCATCAACAAAAACTTTTCTACTGTAAAATTGTGTTAACAGAAACTGTGGGAGCTGCATGATCTGACCTGTGTGTTTCAGACACTGAAAAACCTATTTTTCTCTCATTATATCATGTTAGGCTTTGGTTTACTCTCTCCTTGTATTGTTTACAACAGTGATGATTTGCATTTAATCATATAATTCTGGTCCAGTTCCATGGTATAAATTGGTCCTCCAGGTGTTCACATAAAAACCCATTAGTGTGTTTTCTCTCAACACATCTTGGGATAGAATATCCCATTACTATGAAAATGGAAATAACCATATTCCCAGACAGGTTAAGTGTTGCATGGCATAGCTGCCATACTACTAAATATTAACACTCAAATTTTCTTACACAATATAATTTCTATGGGATATGCAGGACAGCAACTGTCACACATGATATGTGCTGGTTATTTTTTAAGTTTTAGCAAAAATCAATCTAGCTGCATGAGTTGTGTGAGCAGGAACTCCCTCCCCCACCTCTTCCATATGTTCCAAATGAACTGTTACATTCACATGAGCAAAACTCAGCTGGAAATAGAAACCTGGGCCCAGATCCTCCTTTGGCATAAGCTAGTACAGTTACTCTAAAGCTAAAGGGCACCCACTGATGTAAACAAGTGAGGATACAGCCCTTAAAATTTAATATATTTTATTGTCTTAGGTGCTGAAAGAAAGGCATTCCTGCTTTACAAAACATAGGCCCACTGTTTTAAAGGATACAAATGAAGGTATCCTCTTTAGGTAGTGCAGTGTTATGCAGCTTCTGAAAAAACTCCTGGTGAAAAATTTAAGAAAATTTAAGACATTATTTTTTTAAGATCTTTATAGTTTTCTCTATGTCATTAAGCTAGCTCAAGCTAGAATATTAGTTGTAGAAAATGAGGAATCTCAGTTGTCTTTGTCAAAGCCTGGCTGAGTTGAGGACACTGTGCTGCAGCAATAAAGAATACCAGACAGATGTCTGAAGACTGGGGACAACCAGAACAGAATTACCAAATGCAAACTGTGCTCGAACAGTCCAATTGTTTGGTGAAATCTCTGGCTCTGTGACTAAGTGGAGAGCAGTGGAAGTTTGCCTCATATTTAGTGAAGTTTCTGACATATTCTTGTAGAGTGGCAGTAGGTAATGACTTGAAATTTAACTTGCAGAGCTGTGTGTTGTTCCTAGGGGGCTGATGCTGTTGCTGATCCTCTTCAACATCTTCATCAACAAGCTTGGTGATGGGATGGCATGAAAAAGCCCCTTCCTCTGCAGGTTTGAGGGTAATACCAGTTTGGGGTATATGGCCTGGTGTGTTGGAGGGCAGGACTGCCAAGGAAGGACCTCAGCAAGCTGGAAGAAAGGGCAGAGAGGAACATTACGAAGTTCCAACATGAAGCAAAAACAAATATGAATTCCCATGCCTGAGATAGGATAACCCCATGCATGGACACTGGCTGGGGTCAACTGAGGAAGCAGCAGTACTACAGAAAAAGACCCTGACATCCTGGTGGTCAGTTAAATAAACCAGAGGTGTGTCTTTGTGGGGATGAAAGCTAGCCCCTTCTTGGGCTGTATTAGCAAGAAAATATCCAGCAAGTTAAACGAAGTGATTTTCACCTGTGCTCAGTACTCACAAGCTGCACTTGAATTTCTGTGTCTGGTCAAGGGGTACCTAAAAAGAGTTGTCAACAAACTGAAAGAAATCCACAGGAGAGCTGATATGACACTGAGGAGAGTGGAGGATGTGACATATGAAGAAAGTCAAAGGGATTTTTGTATGTGAATGTCTAATTGCAGTCTTCTACTACCTAAAGAAGGGTTACAGAGAGCACAGAGCTCAAATCTTGTCTGATGTACACAGAAAAAGGATGAGAGACAGCACTGACAAATTGCAGAAAGGGAAATTCTTACCAGGCTCTTGCACAAAGGGTGCTGAGACAGGTTCAAATTCACAAAGACATATTAACAAGGTCCATTCATAGTGTCCATGGTGTACATCAGTCCTTGTGATGAAAATTATTTTTTGGGGAAAATATAAGAAAAGGGCAACAAAAGAAACAGATTGAAGGAAGTTACAAGGGAAACTGATCACAGGCCAGCTAGGAAGGGAAGTGATGAGTGTCTCCAGATGAACATTTCTCCCTATCCTACACAGCAGGGTTTCCCCACAGTAATTTTCCCACGGCCTCTGTAGTTTTCACCAGATCTTGCACAAACTCCTTGCTGGTTTTTCCCACTGATAAGGCTGTTAGCACTGGCTGGAGCATGTTTTGATGAGAGGTGGGTGCTGCATACTGCTTGGTAGTGGGGCTTTCTGCATGCACATTGTAGGTCCCCTAATGTAATCCAAAAGCTTCAACTGGAGAAGAAAGGGGAGAAATAAGGAGTGATTATCACACCAGTAGCAGTCATTTCCCATGACAGACCACCACAACAGTGCCATCGGGGTTTGGGGTTGCATGAGAGAAACAGCATGAAAAAGCAGCGTGAGAGAAACAAGGGGAAGATATAGCGGAAGAGGCTCTGGAAAACTGCCCTGGCATATTGGGTGTGGAGCTGTGTGTGAAAAGACTGCCTATAACACTGCAGGCTGAATACCAAAGGTCTAAGCCATCTAAGACAGCATACAAAGAGGCTTAGGGGAAGAATCCTTCACTGGTTTGGAACTGGAACAGGAGCACAGAGAGTATTTGAAAACCCTCCTCAGAGATACCCAGAGCGTGACTGAGCAAGATCCTGAACAACCTGACTGAACCTTGAAAGCAGGCTTCCAGCTTACATTTTCCTCTGATTCTCTGTAAATCATGTTGGATACCATCAGCACTGTAAATATATTTCAAGTGTGATGTCTGAAAGACATAAAATCTTGTCTAGAAATTCCTACCAGGGAAGAAGATAGAGCTCATGCTCACAGTAGACATATTTTGATCTGCATAGGAAGATGATTAAAAAAAGATGATTTTAATTGCAGAGTGATTTCTGCCCTTGACATAATTTTTAAATATGGACTTCATCTTTTTTACTCTCTTTGGATTGTGACTTATGAAAAATGTAAAAGATGATTCAAACATAAGTACCAAACACACTGAAGGCTTTGCGGCTATATTTGATTCTATAGTGATTTCAAGGAAAGCTATAATAATGAAGCTTTCTTAATGTCACGAAATCTCCTTAATAGGACTGTTCATAAAAATAAGTGTTTGCTATTTGAGCTGAATCCCTTCCTAACATTAAAAAGTCATCTGCATGTATCAGTACTTCTATTTTCTTCCCTTGACTTTCCTATAGATACTCTTGGAGACATCAGCCTTGCCTAGGTTTATAAAAAGGAACACAAACAGGTGAATGAATTTATGTATACTGTGCATCTTCAGGGATTTATATAAATGAAATCTGAATTCTTTCTATTTGCTATAAATCAGAGTTCAGATAAATGAGGCCTTGTCCATATTGTGGTTGAATTCAGTCAATCTGTGTTAGGATCAAATTTGAAAACAGCTTCTAGCATAGCGACCAGCTACTGTGCAACCTAGCCAGCTATGTTAAAAAACAGTTTCATTAGAGTTACAGTTCCTAACCAGCATTTGAAAATGGCAGGGATTATTTTATATGCCCTGGGAGGGAAAGTGAAAGGGTTATGGGATTCATGTCATTGTTGTATCAGTGAGTGAACTGAAAGACTTTAGTGAACTGGAAAGTCACAATGGTTTTACAGTTTTAGTCTATATTAGATGTTGGAGAATTTCCTGTGCAGTGCTAGGTCCAGCTGTTGAGAAAAATAAATTCATATTTTGCCTATTTATAGAAAAAAAATCATCTTGGCAGTTCAGCCTTAAAGAAAAAATGTCTTTTTATTTATTATTTTATTTATTTATTTATTTTTGGTTGCTTTAGCTGATTGTTTCCATGGAACAGTTAAATGACTGATGGGGGTACAGACCACTGCAAAAGTTATCAGAACCATGCTGTTTTATGGTAAAGGAAATTATTCTGTAAAATTATTTATTTACAAGACAAAGGGTGGCAGTGGGAGTTCCTACAAATAAACACAAGAAGTCCAGTCCAAACCATGGGATATCATGATTATGTTTTTCCCATGTTTAGAAGTTAGCCCTGGGGACATTTATTCTGATGGACACTCAGCTGTGTATCTTTACCAGGGAGAATGGATGCGAAAATCTTTTAAAGTACTGTTTGAGACATATAGGCTGATCTTTGGGTCTAGATATACAATGGCTAGCCCCATCTACTTCTGTGATCACTGTGAAGTCTTTTTGTTTCTTGCCTTTTTTTTTTTTCTTTGTGAATTTGTTTTACTTATTCAATTTATTCAACCAATAAAGCTTCATAGGAAGGAAAGCTAAAACAAGAACCTGTGTATATCTAACACAGGATTCAGAGATAAGAATGGGGTAGTAAAAATATCTAGGCTGTTTTCTTTTACTATTCTGTCTTCTGGTCTGCTGCAAATTACACTAGAATAAATGGGACTATTTCACTGGAAGAAATTCACAAAACGCAATCCTTAGACAACCTGCAGTATTTCTGGACACACTGGAAGGGTGCCATGGTGTCTGCTGCCTCTACTCCACACTGCTTGGGAATCTGGAAGCATATCAATTTTCCTGAACATCAGGGAGACCCACTGCTAGAGAAAGTTTCCAGCAGACCATTGAGCAAGGATCCATAGCTGTGAGATAAACATGTCATACAGCGTGAAGTGGGACTCCTCAAGTTTAATGAAACCTGCAAATAAATACAAAATGCTATGGGTGATATGATCGAGTTTCATATAAACCAAACGACATTATGGAAAAAAAATAAAATCAGAAGGGGAACTATGTTTTCAGCATTTTATCTTTGCACACCATTTTCTTCCTTACTACCTTGGCTTACATTCAGAAGTGGTAAAGGCACATAAGACACCATAGAAATCTAGACTGAAGCTCACCAGAGGAGGTATGTGTACCTCAGGTACTGGCAGTGGGAACCATGATGGGGCTGGTCACCGCCTTCTGGTGTGCTCTGAGGGATGTTCTGCAGCCACCCTCAAGATCAGATTGCCTGTCTATCTGAACAGCAAATCTTCAAGTGTGGTCTCATGCACAAGATAAGGTTTCCTTTCAAATTTTACAGAATTCTGCCTGAGCATGCCAGTTGGACAAATGAGCTGCCTAGTGGCTTAACACACACACCACCAGGCACACCATCCAGCAGGTCTGCTAGGCCACCACAAGCTACATCACACATAATGGAAGAGAAGGTTGGAGAAAATCTGAAAAGATAGCTAGTTCTACCCCTTCTCCTTGATCTAAAGTTGAATTAACCATCCTTGTCCTGAATACAAGGAGTCTGTCCTAATGATCCAATTTTTATTGTCAAATATTGCAAAACTGGGTGTGCTATAGTTACCACTGAGTGATTTCTTGCTTGCTGCTGCAGCAAATTTGATGAAAGAACTGAAAATGCAGGAACTGCCTGACACACAGAGACATGTTTTCCCCCAGTTTCTTCTTCATTCCAGAGATCAAGAGAGGACTAGTTAATGTATTCTATTGTTAATTTGCCTTTGTAAGCTATTGCTCCCTGAGCCTTGAGATAGAAGGGTATATCTTCTGCTAATCCAACCCTCCAGAGGCATTTTAGCAACTAATCTGGTTGAATCAAATCATTCTTGCTGCATATGATTAATTTTGGGCCAATTTTAATTTTTATTAGTCATGGGTTTCAGTCACCTACACTTGCATGACTATAATTGCCCTTGAGCACATGGAATTTCTTTGTAAATTTGATTTGAAAATACATTGGGTAGCCCCGCCTCTGTTTCACCTATTTATGTACTGCTAATCTTATTGTGCCTAGATTTGCACACTTTGAATATAGGTTGGTAAAATAAAATCTTCATGGCCAAAAACTGTAAGTCAATTTGCTTCCCTAATTGTAGGATTTCTCAAGTGAATTTAGTGCTTTAAGAATGTGGTGCCTATGGCACCCATGAAAGGATTAGTTTATGAAGGCCAGCTCTTAGAAACAGCCCAACAATAGTGCCTTATCCTCAGGATCACTTATCAGTCAATGGGAGTTTGTTCTCAGGAGGGCCAGAGCCAATGGGTAAACTCCTGTTTACGCTAGCCGAGGAGCTCTGTCTCAATGTTTGGATAAATTATCACTTTGTATCCTGTTGGAGGTAGAGTAGCACTGGGAGCCTAGAGGAGTCTTCAGATTTTGCTCATGTAGATTTGGGTCAGTTCGCTCCTGCCTGTGCAAGGGAAAAAATCTATTTTCATGCGGACAAGTATTGCCTTCTGCTTCACCTTTTCCATCCATAATTCCTCTCTGGTTACACCTATAAAGCAGAAGGGTTCTGAAGAAGTGCACGTGTCTTAGGAGACCTGGAAAGACTGGTACTTCACAATGAGGAGGGCAGTAATGGCTCTAATGGGTGCCAGCACGGATAATGATTTTTCTGCTATGGACTGTAGAGAGAAAGTGCCAACTCACTTGATAGAGGCAATGGTACCGTTTTTGGCCAGCGCCAGCTAGTCCTGGTTTGTAGCTAACAACCTGGAAGACTCCCAGTACCGTTACACCACCCTGCAGGCACCCAGCTGGCTTTTTGAGGGCTGGACATCTGCATGTGGCTATGGACATCAGGTCCTGGATTGCTGTGTTGATGGACGTGGCAGGAAGGACTGCTTCATGTTTAATGGGGATAGTGTAAGAACAAATGAAGAGAAAGCCACACTATCTCTTCTAATAACATTCTCTCTTTACTAAAATCCCATAGAGATGTAGCAGACATCTGTGGTATTAATATTATGCGACTTAGCTGATACTAAGAAGCATTTGGGAAAACTTTGACTGACTGGCTCATGCAGTTGCTAATGAGGATATCTCACTTACAGGGATATGGCAGAGAAAAGAGGTTTATTTCTCAGTACGCTATTGCCCCATCTGAGAGATGAGAGAAACATTCATGCAAATAGGAGATGTGAGGGCTATAAACTCTGGCCTGCCCCAGCCCTGATGACACAAGGCAGTTAATAACGGCCTTCTCTCTACCTAATGATGGCGTATGGACATGGAGATGCTGTGAGCTGCAGGGTGAATCTTTTCAAGTGGAGGTGAGCCCCAGGAGCAAAAAGCAAGAGAGAACACAGCCAAGAACTACTTTCCTAGGCAGAGCTCCGTTGACAGACAGATTTCCTCACAATTTGACGCACACAGCAGGGCTCTCTGTGCAAAACAGTCCCCCCCAGATGAAAACATAGAAGGATTGCTCAGTTTTGAGACACCAAAAGTTTCAGTATATAGCTCTGCCTGCCTCTGAGGAAGTGACTTGTCACCCTCACTACCCTTGAGACTTCTGTCTGATGTACGCTTCTTCCATTATCCACCTACTTCTCTGCAGCTTCTCTGGGAGGAAATAGTTCTGCTTTTGTCAAAGCACAGGAAAAGGGATATATTTATTTGTTTATATGTTTTTTTTTTTTTTTTTTTTTTTTTTCTGGACTGTGCTTTTTTATTTTTTTTCTCTCACAGTGGAAGTGGTTTGAATGTGTGACTAGAGATAATGTAGACAGATTGATCTGCACTAAATGAATCTTATGACAGCTTCTCTGAGAAACCTATTTGAAATGTCTTTATTATTTTACAAGAGAACTTCAGCCACAAGATTTTGCCACAGATAGAGTGACTTACTACGTTACAGAGTCCAATAAACTTTGGATTCCAAAATACGGTCACTCTGAAACCACATGCATGAATCTTTCAGAATTATTCCCAACCTTGGAATGTATTTGGAAATGTATAATTCTTAACATTGTGTCATTTAATACAGCTCAATTCTTATATTTTAATTGTGGGAACTAACATGACACCAGGTTTAGTCCTGCTGAAGTTAATCAAGCTCTTTGTGAGCTACCTAACATGATCAGAACTGTTTTTGTCCCGCTGTAATGCTTAAATGTTGTAATCATTTCTTAGAATGTACATTTTTCATTGCATCTCCCTCAACTGTTTTGAAAAACAGTGCTAAGTACCATCTTTAGGGATCTACATTTTTTTTCAAGCCAAAGAAAAAAGCAACAATAGAAACCCATCTGTAAACTTCAGGGTTAAAACACTGCTGCAGTTCTGGTCATGTCCTTTGTGGTATCTTTCAGAGGGAGGGTAGGCATAACTGGAAACCCGTAAGTACAGTTTATATGCATTTTAATTGGGCTGAGCTAACATTCACTTCAATTGGAAGGAGTCCTGAATACAAAGCAAAGCCTTCCCACACTGTAGAAATCCATATGTTAAAATACTTCCTTTTTTTAGAATTTCACAGTGCTATAGCCAAATGTTGCTAGAACAAGGTCCCTGTGCTGTCCTGTTTTGAAAATAAACAAATTGACAAATCTGTTCTTTGTGCTGCAGCCACCGGTTCCTCTGTATATTTGCAAATGCAGAAACATAAAGCTGAATAATCTGCTTCTCTCAAGACTGCACATTAGGCAATTAGGGGGGTATGTTTGCAGGAAGGCACACCGGGCATTAGGCACACAACTATTAACAATAATAAGAATTGGGCATTTAATTCCCTTCATAGGGATGAAAATGTATCTGCGCTGTTTAATGCAAGACAGTGTAGTATTATGTGATAAACACAGATCAATAGAAAAGGATTTTTAAATTTAGAATGCCATTCCTCTACCACAGAATTGGCAATAGAGACTGTTTCCCAGTAATAGAACCAGTCTACCTCCACTGAAACAGGAGCAGAGTTATCTGAGGAAGTAGCAACAATGTCGTTTATTTTAATGAGGCTTACTCTCCAACAAATGCTGTTTCCGCACTCTCGGGAAGGTTCCAGTAATGCTATAAAAAAAAAAAAAGGAACCCTATCAAATTCTTGAATGCTTCTATGCCTCTCCGTTTATATAAGACCAGAGCATTGAAAATAGAAGGCCCTACAACCAGGAGCAGGGTTATCTAACCAGGTGTGCCAGGCATTATTATAATGTCTACCCTTGTTGTGTGTGAATTCAGCTTTTTTAGCCCAGCTGATAAACTGATTGTCCTATATCTTTAGGTTTGCTGAATGCTAATAAATACAGATTTGTTTTTCTCTAGGTGGATATTAAAAAACTATTGCCTTTATGACATTAGGATTTCATTATCTTTGGTCTTTCTATCGTATTATGCTATATATCCTTTTGGCTTGCCAGTCCCAGCTCTGACGGGGGGGTGGGGTGGGGGGTGGGGGGGAACCAAATAAATTTGCTGTGGGGTTTGCCAGTGTGAGGCCAGGGAGAAAACCAAGCTAAAACTGGCACACATGCTGCATTTACTTTAATGTACTTGAATGTTTTATTTCAGCCACCTAGCAAATCCAATAGGAAACTTAATTTCTAAACATGAACATTATTGAATTTCCAAAGCTATATTTAGGTCAATCTCTTCATGCCAAAATTATTAGACTTTACTAGGAAAAATACATTACTGGATAGGAACATGTTAGCACTACTTGTTTTAAATGGAATAACTATATTTTAATGCACTTTTACCCAATTCTGAAGATCCACTGTCTACTTCTGACATTATGAAAAAACTGCGAAGCTTGTATCTGGATGTTTTACAAGTATTTTCTTTATCAGGCAATCACTCAATCTGGTTTAGGCAGATATATCTTCTGGGGGAATGTTTTTACCATTTTTTTTTCCTTTCCCTGTTCTGCTTCTTTCTTTGTGCTGTGCAAGTGTTATGCTGAAGGAGAGCTTGTTCAAGAAACTGATCTGGGAAAAATACCATGCAAAAAAAGGTGAAGAGAATTTAGAGAATTTAAACATTTGGAAGCAGAAGAAAAAAAAAATTGTGATGCTACAGAACCAGTATAAGCATGTGGTGAAAATTTGATGTTCTTTTAGCAGGCATGTTTTTTTGAGCATGCTAGTTGGAGTTTCGTTTACCGCAATGAGTTATCATGTCTTGTCAGATACAAGACTGTGGGTTTATTATATACTCATGACATTTTTAACTTTCCTGAAGCAATTTTGAAATGCAAGTTAGAGTAAAAGCCCAGACGGTGTTTTTTACCATAAAGTGGTAATTGATGAAAAAGGGTTTGATGAGTAAAAAAAGTTCTAGACCTTTCATTGTGGATTAAGCCCTATTCATAAAGAAACTTCATGTTAGGCGGTTGGAATTGTCATGCTTTATGATTCAGAAAGGCTGGGCAATGCTTGTAGCAGTGTGAAATGGAACTGCAGATCAGCAGCAAAATGCTGCCTGCCTGTACACCAGCCACACTCATGCTTAATGCCTCTAAGGAAGAAGCAACTTAAACTGGAAAAATCAGAAAGGCACAGACTTTTCATGGAAAATATAACAATTGACACCTGTTAATGTTTGTATTTAATGTAGCAGTCAGTTTACTGTAGTGCAGAGTGAGGTTTATAATCTTTATAACATTTTTCTGGACTTCTATATTAGAAGAAACCATCCAAAATAAAAGATTATTGAAGAAATCTGTGGTAAAAGTAGTTATCAGTTGACCTTTCACCTTGTCACTTCTCTATACTGAACTTCAAGAGAAGGTGATAAGACGTCTTTCTGCAAAAATACTTCATTACATCTGCCTTTTCATGATTAAACTCTTATATAAATGAAAGCCTTGCTAAATAGTAAGTCTCAATTGCACATGCTGCCATGTCAAAAAGCCTTTATATTCTGTTATGACACATGTTTGTAAAAGGTTGAACTAAAATGTTCTAAGTGTAATCTAAATATGATATATGGACAAAAAAGTGAAAAAAAAAAAGTATTAATAATATTTTTTATTAAAAACATATCATTATTGGACATTCTCAACCTGTAATTTTTTTTTTTTTTTTGAGATATACTATTATCCCATAGCACAGGTTAAGCTGAAGTTATCCATGTAGTATTGGCAGCTTATGCTGTCACTGTTTCCCATGCTTCATAGCTAATACCATCGAGTATGAAATAGATAATTTTAAATATGTAGAATAAAATACTGATATCTTTGAAGTCAGCGGGAAATTTCTTAGAAAATATTAAGGCAGTAAAGATGCTACAAGGGATAGGCAAATTGTTTAGACATTTAATAAGGGTCAATGCCTTAATGCAGAAGCTATTCCTATTTCCCGTAGCAAAGTAAGATAGTTTATTTCTACCACAGGCAGCATTACTAAGATAAGGTATCTGGTCAGACGTGTCAAGGGACACAGGATGTAAAACATGGGTCCTGCTGACATCAGGTGTCTGTGGCTCACTTCTGGCAATGCGTCTACTGCTGTGACATTACCAACAGGAACTGCAAAGTCCAAGCTTGTTGTCCTGAGCAGATGCTTATCTTAGACACTTTGGAAGTGGTTGGCGTAAGCTAGTTAATGTAACAAAATGAAGGAAATAATCCTTCAGAAATAAAGATCCGATCAGATTCTTCAAATGCTGTGAGTCTAAAAACAAATCTCTTACCCAAGCCTGCAAATAGTCCTGCCTAATTTTATAATTCCTCTAAATTAGACTAGCCACATGCTTACTGCTAAGCTCAAATCTGTCTGCAGGATCAAACATATGTTAAATCATGTGTCTGATTCCTTGCAACCTATTCTGTAACTCAAAAACACACTAAAAAGCTGTCCTGAAATTTCTACATATCTACCGACAATTGAAAATAAATCATGACTGTGTTGCTGAAATTTTTGTGACCCAGGAACATTTAGCAAGAAATGTATTTGGACAAAAATCCACCAAACCAAAAAGGGAGGGGAAATCTGTGCTTTCAGTGAATATTTTGCTCTTCTGCCAAAGGCAAAAGCTGTAATGGAAATCACTTTGTTCACCACAGAAATAGTCACCTCTGAATAATTATTTTTGGAAATTCCTTGTTATAGCTGTAATTGACAGACTGTAAAACATTGCTTCTTTTGAACGTGTTGAACCTTAGTCATTTCTTTTTTGGATTTTGTGAAAATACAAAATTAAGTGTGATTATTTAAGTATGTACTCCATTTGGAAGTAAGTGCTTTATGGCCTATTGAAGAAATAAAATTCAGGTCACACTGTGCTGATTTCTTTACAGATAACCAATTTCAGCATGTAGCATTAGGCACTCAGTTAATTTGCAACTTGAATTTTTACTCATGGCTTCTTGATTTAAGCAGCTTTGTTTCTCCTGGTTACAGTCGCACAAGGCTTGGTTGCTATAAAAGTGAGGAGGGAAAGCACTGCTATGATGCTGGTGAAGAACCCAAGTGAAATTCCCTGTAAACCATCTAGTGTATGCGGACTTACCAGCTACTTCTTTTCTATTTCTAATAGTTACTGCCTGCATCAGAATCAGAGAATCATAGAATATCCTGAGTTGGAAGGGACCCACAAGGACCACTGAGTCCAATTCCTGGCACCACCCAAAAAACGTGTGGTGCCGGGAGCTGAACTCAGGCTAAAATGCGTGGTAACTCAGAGAAATCTCAGCCCTCAGACCTTAATTAGCCTCCGTGCAGCCCTTGAGTTCATGAGTGTTAACTTCCCACACTGCCCTTCAAATTGACCTCGACATTGGGCTCCTGGAGCAGAAACTGATAAGGGGTGGGTGGCAGTTCAGCTGCACACAAGCTCTGAGCGAGGTGATGGAGTCACCCTGTTCCACGTGTGTCGCCTTCATCACTTGGGGTGATGCTGGCCCTGCTGCTGATGGTGGTGGTGACCTTCACAACAGAGTAGCTGAGCAGACAGTGCCTATCTCTTTCAGTCCCTCCATGTGCTTCCACATGTCAGTGTTTTTATAAGGATGGGTAGCACAAATACTGTTTTTGACAGGGCCAATGCGAAAAGAAGTAAAAACAAACAAAAAAAAAGGTTGAAATAGAGCAAAGCCCCTCCAGGGCAGATTCACAGGGTGTCAACACTTACCCTCCCATTATCAGCTGTTAGCTATCATCTCCCTACTTTGCTCGTTACTTCTCACCTTCTTAATCAACTTGGAATAAATAGGTCAGGAATGCTTGCTGCAGGTTTAATTCGACAACACCTCTTTATCTCTTTGTTGTCCTAAGTCCTATTCAATTCTCTCTTACTTTTCCATGTCCTCCATCCTCACCACAATCACTTCTATTTGATTAGCTCTACAGGGCCCTGATTGTAATTTCTTGCTGATGAGAAAACATTGTGACCTCAGACAATTCGTTCTGGAGGTGTATCCTGATACTTTTAGTTGCACAAATTATTCATTTACTCCAAGAGTAAAGAATTAACAGAAATTGGTGAAATCAATCCTGGAATGATTTTCTATGTTACCTGATAGAATCCACAGGGTTTAGCCTCGATATATATATATATTTAACTCTTACCTCTGATAGAGTAGTGCCTTCTCTAGTGAGGTGTACCTTTGTTAACGACTGCGAGCTGGTCTGTGATGAGCTTTTTTGTGAACGTGATAACTCTCTGACACTGCTCTGGTAAGTGCAAATAGGCTATTAACAATGTTATCTCATTAATGACAGACCGTGATCTTTTGGTTTCCTTATTTCAGCTGTGGTTTGGTTTTCACAGGCTGTGTGTATTCAATAGGATTTATCTTATGCCCTTAGTAAAACCCGTGTTTTATAATTGTAGGATTACACAGAATAATTGCAGGATTCCTTGCTGCCTCAAGGGAACTTGTCTGCTTTCCCCACTGGCTAAGAGAAGATGAGTTTTACAGTGGTGGACACACCAGCCTGGGAGCTGGGAGTCCAGAATTCACTCCCAGCTGTGTCAGTGACTTATTTAGGGATTTCTCCATGCCTCATTTTTACTAGAATAATGGTGTTATTTGCTGTTTGATAGGAGGGTTAGGAAAATCCCGGGATTGTTTGCTGCTTCAATTAAAGATGAAGTTGCTTCACACTTACCAAAGGCAGATTGTCACTCAACTAATTCAGCAAGCAGTAACTAGCTAGAGACATAACACTTGCACAGAAAAAAACAGCCTGTATCTTTGTCCACATAGGGGAGGGGAAAAGAAGGGGGGGGAAAAAAAAGGGGGGAAAAGGAAGTTTTCTTCATTTTTTTTCCCTCCCTCCTGACGCATTACAAATGACGAGGGGATATTGTTTTTATTCAGCAGTGATATGGCAAAGCTAATTAATTCTTATTTTTTTTTTTCAACTCCCTGTACATATATATCATTAAGTGAAGGGTAGGCATACAACGCTTTCTTTTCTATAGTGAGACTGCTTAGGTATATAATCATTAGTGTAATGCCTGAAGAGAGAAGATTGCTCCCCAAAATGCTTGGAAAATGCTTTTATATTTCAGGAGCTTTTAGTCCTATTAATATACATGTATAATATGCATGCACTCATGTGCATATGCATGCAAATACCTATAATCCCTCCATGCCTCCCCCTGTATCCTGAAAAGATACTGCAGTGTTCCTTTCACAAGCTATTTTATCTCACCAAGCATTCATGTCTCCAAATGACCAGTTTTAATGAACATAACCCAGTCTTCTGACAAGGTACAATGACATAAGTATCACAAACTTCTTAATTGATCAAGCTAACAGGGTATACCTATGCTGCTCCACTGTGTATATTTACAGCACCACCTATTGCTTCTGCTGTTCCACTTTTTTTTTTTTTATTATTATTTTTATTTTGCTTTTTTTACTCTGCAGCAGCTGCAGCTCAGATTACAAAAAACAGTGGATTTGGTTGGAATTGTGAAATACAAAATAACAAAATCTACAGTCTGGCTAGCTCTGTGGATGATATCCTGCAGCACCAGCCATTTCCTGCCCATGGCTGTGTCAGCTGAGCCATCCACGGTTCATTTTTTCAGTGGTGTTATTTTATTTATTTTTTTTTCTTCAGTGCCTATGAAATCAGGAATTGAACACAGCATGCTTGGAATTTGGCCAGTATCCTGTTGAGTTAGTAGAATGGAAAGAAAATAAAAAGTACACTGACCCAATTTCTCCAACAAAATATACTGGGCCATGACAATAAAAGCTATGAACATGTTTATTCTTTGAATGATTTTTCAGGTGATGTGGCTTAGGACAATATATTATAACTGGAGCTGGAGATCAGGGACTAAAGCCTTCTCATCAGGCTGTCCATTAACTTCAAAGAGCCCTTTACATTCCAGGCATCAAAGATTTAACAGTAGTCTTTTTTTTTTTTTTTTTTTTGGTTAATTGTTTTTCTACCTAATTCCATTTTGCTGAAAGATTCCATGCACTTATTATTATTATTATTATTATTATTATTATTATTATTATTATTATTATACCTGCTTTTAATTAAAGGAATTTGAAATAATCATCAGTGAGTTTATTTTTCCTTTACGTGACAGGTAGCTACATCTAGGATTTAGGGAGACTATGCCCCATGTTCTCTGGTGTGAGCAGTAATGCATCTGGCTGCATCTGGAAGTGGGAAGAAACATAATGGCACAATCAGTTTGTTTTTCAGATGCAAAGTGGAGGATGCACTTAAAACCAGATAATCATCTAAATTGAACAGCTTATGCCTAACTTTGTCTCCCCACACCTGTGCCATTCATCGTGTTATGCCAGGTGATACTTTGTTCCAGCAGTGAGCACGCCAAGGAGCTGGCTGCTCTATTATTGGATCTGTGTCCCAAGAATGACCAAACAAACCCTGTGATCTCTGTCTCAGTTTCTTCATTTGTAAGCTGGGGACAATGATCTGCCTTTGCACAGCACCTGGATATATCTGAATGCAAAGTGCTAGGACGAAATGGAAGCCCAGCAGAACTGTTCTTGAGTGCCATATGGCCAACCAGGTTGCCAGCATGTGCAGCTAAAGCAGACAGAGAAAATTATAACCCCTTTCTTAAGAAAAAAGTCCCAAGGCAAAACAACAAATAAAGGGTTAATTTAGTGCTAATAAATGAAACACATTTCAGCAATGACTAGCCAAACAAATGTTCCATGGCAGCTCCCCACCTGCTGGTACTGGCAGGATAATAATAGCACCTGCAGCATGGTGCACAGCTCCTCCTCCAATACTTTCCCACCTTTGTTGCCTTTTTCAGACCTAAAACATAAGGTCCCTATCTTATTGCTCTCCAGCTTTCCATTCCAAGATCCACCTGGCATGCTTAAAAAGTGTGGAAAGAATAGTGCCCTAGGAGGGGACAAAAGAAAAATATAGCTATGTCTACAAATTTGTATCTGACCTGGGCCTGAGCTTCATTCAAGTTGGGTCCTCAGCTTGTTCTTGGCAGCCTCTGTCCTCTTCATTGAAATCTTCCATCACGGGGGCCAAGACTTGAAGAGAGACGGCTACTCCTGAACCCCCCCCACAGCCACCACACATGGAAGAAGAGTGAGTGACACAGAGAGCCAGCCTGAGGGGAGGGATCCAGCAGCCGGGTGAGGGTAAGAAGGGCATTTTGATCAAACTCGTAGATGTGCCAGCCCAGAAGAATTTTTATTTTCCATTGATGTCAGGTGAGTGTGAGCCAAGGTGCTTTAAGGTATTCTGCTTGCCTTGGCACAGGAGTAAGGAAGAGCTGTGTCTCCAAAATGATGGCTTGGGGAATTGTGTGGACCAAAGCCCAGGCTAAACATATGGCTTGTGCATTGGTATTACTCCAAGGAGCCTGAATGCACAAAAGCAGTCATCCCAGAATCCCAGGAATTTATGGGTTGGAGCCTAGCTCTCCTTCAGGGTGCAGGCCCTCCATGCAATGGTTTCATGGGCAACATCTGTTTTATTCCTGCTAGTAGGGGCTGGGTGAGCAGAGCTAGCTGCATGATGGCACAAGATCTGGGCATTGGTTGCAGGCAAACACAGTTATTTTGCCTATTTTAGTTTTAGATGAGGGATTTTATTGTACGTGAACCCCCAACCAAAGTAAATTCGTGGCAAGAACTGACAGAAATAAAACTAGGGAAAGGAAAGCAGATGGCTGAAACATGCTGTTGAAAAAATCAATAGTCTTACATCTGATGCATCAATATTTGGGTGTGGACACATTCAGAATTGATGTTTAAATGTCAGCTAGGCCCAATTTGCAGCATTTCAAAGCCTTCTTTGTGTTTCAAATTCATCAGGACTGAAGGTCAAAAGTTTTGCAAAGTATTCGACACCAATGATACACTTACTCTACAAACATTTATTTTTGTTTGAAAATATACTCTTTCATCTTTTTCCATGGGTAGTTACCTAGGTGGAAGAACATAGAGCAGGCCTAAGTTGAAAGCTTGGTGAAAAGACAATAGTTGCTTATGTTATCTTGACCCTTAAGTTCTCATTATTTCTTCTGAAAAACTAGATAATTACAAGTCTGAATTTTGCCAGGGTAAAATTATGTTATGCCAACAAGATCTCTCTCTCTCTCTCTCTCTCTCTTTTTTTTTTTTTTTTTTTTTCTGTCCAAATTTGTAAAGATACTGTGGCCAATAAAATTCTTCACTGAGCTGGCTGTTTTTGATGTGTGCATCTTTTGTAGTAGAAAGAAGGCTGTGGGGCTATTTAATATAAAGTGGTTGATAGCACAGAAAAGAAGAACATAAAAGACATGTATTTCCTTTTTTAATGTTATATATTTAAATTACGAGAACTTCACTTAGTATAAAGTGTTGAAGCCTCTTTAAAACTAACAGGTATGTGCACTTACTTTGTCTGAAGAGCTAGTTATGCATCTTAATATGCAGCAGAAAAAAAGAACTACCTGAAATTGTGAAAAAAACTTGTCAGTATCTCAACACTAATATCAATAGAATAATTTTATTTTTAAATTAATTTAAATAAGTTGTTTCATTACTTTGACATGGTTACTGAACAATATTTTGGACATGCGGAAATAAAAAATCAGTTGAATATTTCACAAACCTAAGCAAAACATTCGTTTCTGTTCATATAGAAGGGAGTTCATGAAGTAGTAATTGAAGTTCAAGCAAAAAGGACATTATAAGCAGGGTTTTACATTATCTTTAACTGAAACAGACATCAGTCAGTGCACTACAGGAAAATTTTACCAGGCACTACTACTGGTGGTGGCATTTGTTATGTGTTTTGCAAAAAGACTGAATGAACAAGACCAGTTGGGATTGGGAAGTCAGGTTTCACAGCTGTTAATAGGCAACAGTTCCCTTGAAATTAGTAGGATTGGAGGGTGTTCAGAGTTTTTCAACAGAATTGCATTTATTTTCATCTCTGCTACATTACATACTATGAGTGACAGATATATGGCAAACAGAGTACTGAAATTTTACTTTGAGTTCTGAACTGTGATGACAGAACAATGCTTGTCATATTTCAAAGAGGCTACAAAGGAAAATTCTGAATAGTTAGTGGAGACACCAGAATGAAACAAAATAGTAGAACTTCAGAAAAAAATGAAAAAGCCACCTATATTTATAACTGTAAAAGAAGAAATCTTCAGAACTTTCTGAGTAATAGAGGGGAAGAATTATCTCAAAATCCCAGGCAGAAAAATTAATTTGAAAGTGTGCTTTTTTGAAGGAAATCTTGGAGACACTTGTGTTAAACAGATGACTCCATCCACAAAGAAGGGACTAAGAGACACGTTGGAGGAAAATATTCCCAGCTTCTGAGCTGGAACAGCTAAAATGCTTATTCTGGAGGATCAGAATAGAATACATACACAAAACCATCTGGACGTGAAGGTCAGCTTACCCAGAAGTCATTTCAACAGGGCTCTGGTTAAGAATCAAACAGGCAGGTGGTTTGAAAAAAAAACAACATCATTAAACCCACCTTGTTTCAGGAAAAGGAAAAGACAGAATTTAAAAGACATTGTAAAGTTTAGTGGCTTGATATTGAAATACTAGTTTAAAAGTTGGAGATTATGAGTGGTCTGAATATTGGTTTAATTCAAAGATGCAGGGATGGAGGCATATGACATGATGCCCTCGTAGGAAGAAATCTGTGTCTGTCAAAGACTGTTCAGAGCTGCTGTGAACTCTATAATAGAGAAGATGTGCTTTATTTAGAAGCCTCCAAGAGTAGAAAAGAATAATGTGCCATGTTATCCTTGTCTATTTTATAATTACTTAGAAGATACAAAGAGCTTTGTTGTCCTCATTTATTCTGAGAAAGAGGAAAGAATAATTATATAGGGCCCTGAAGAACCGAAACAAACAAAAACAGGATCAACTTCATGGCTATATGCCCCATTCATGGCAAACCTTAGAGACATTTTATGTCTTAAATATTGTTAGATAAAACTATTCAAAAAGACCGTTTTGACTTTCTTGGAATGATGTTTTACTTTGCTCAGGAGGTTATTAGTGGCTGGTTGGCTGGCTTGTTTGTTTGTTTGCATTAGAGGAGTCTGCTAAAGCATATTGACTTAAAACTAAAGTCACCTTGGTATCAGTTGCAATAGCCCCACAAACAGTGCTTGGATTTGCATCACTTACTGACATTGTTTCATGCAGTTTTTTGAAGGCATTTGAAGGTTAAAATTGAACCTATTGCTAACACCATTACTTGCAGAACTGCTTCTTGAGCTTAACTATTTAAAAACTAATATTTGCTATAATTTCTCCTCAAGCACTTAAAAAACATCATTCATAGCCCATATTCCCATTAGATTTTGAGATTAACCGTTTGTAGCTTCAAGTTTATGGCTGCAGAGGCCCCCCAGAGCATGAGAGTCTCAGTAATGCCACTTACTCCAAGCACTCTCTGTGCACTGTGGCTAGAGGGAAGACGCCCCTGGGGTTGTTATCTCAACAGTATCTTCAACAAACACATCTCTTCTTTAAAAGAAGAAAGACTACCTTTACAGGTAGCTTAACTTCGTCTAGACAGCAAAAACAGCCACATTTTACAGAGCTGATTTAGCTACCTCACCAGACTAAGCTACAGTCTAAGTGATTCGCTGAGATCTGCTCTTTATCCTGTGTTTGTTCTTCTGCCTTGTCTGGTTGCTTATGTGTGCTTGTACCTGTGAAACCAGGGAAACTCCAAGCAGCTTTCCCACACTGCAAGTTGCATGCCAGTCACCTCGACCGGGATATACTGGTGGTAAAATGAAACTTTGGAGAGTCTAATGTGCAGTGCAGATGATGCATTTTTCTTTTTCTGTTTCAGAAGTTCTTATTGTTTCTGCACATGATACAACTTTGTCTGCTGGCTGTAGCTTACACAACAGCAAAATGTTTCTTACAGTTCAGGATAGATGTTTTTCCGCCTTCTTATTAATCCAAAGAAATAAATATCTTGATGAGAGTGACCTTCATTATACCTCAGAGCTGATCATTGCTCCCTGTAGGCTCCATTACTTCAGTGAAAGCAACAGACAAAGTTCACTCAATAATTAGAGGGACCGGAGTTGTTCTGGTCTGGGAACCTGACACCCCTGCTGTGCTGAATGGCAGTGTACAGATGAGGGATTCAAGAGCTGAGAGAGCAGACTAAACGAAGGCTGCTAAGGTCTGCCTTGTGCATTCATTTGCAGATAAGGTAGGGACTCAGACAAAACCGAGAGATCTTTTTCCCAAGTAGCAGCCATCACTCGCAGGTAGGGTGAAGACCTTGTATTTAAACAGGTAGATGTGAGCCCTCATGTATGATTCAGATCTGCAGTAACATGCGCTGAATACTGTGTAATAACAAATATTATTTTGTGTCCACTGATAGGTATAGAATGTATGCAACACATCCTGCTGTATTTTTCTGTGCCACCATCTGTTTAGAAAAGAGATTGTACATAAGAAATTTATATAATATGAAATATGTATAACTATATGTATTTGCATATACACGTGCGCATAAATATGTATGTGTGCACATATCTGAACTAATCAGTGCATAGCTAGTGTACTTAATATGGAGAGAAAATCCTTCACTGTTAAATTCACAAACAAAACTTAAGTGTTCAGCAGCAGAGCCCTTCCACATTACCACCTATGCCTGCCCTGAACTGTGATCCAGAAGCATGACCTGTGGACAGGCTGCCCTACAGCACCCAGTCATAAACCAGGACAGGGCTCAGGGCAGCCTTCATGACACTCTTCATACTTCCACAGAAACTGAGTACCTCTCAGAAAGACTACCTTAATCTCTAAGAAGCTGAAAGCCATGTATCAACAGAACTGTGAACTGGAGGCCAGATGTAAGTGAAGATGCTTAAAACAGGACTTTGATGGGCTTTGTGTGGTGCTGACCTGCTAGTGGCAATGCATGCCACCTCTAGCTGTGATAAGCAGTGAATGTGAGCAGTGGGTTTTTTGGTTTCTGCTCAGCCCATGCAGCCTTCCCTGCTGCAAAAGCCAAAGTGTGGGGTGACAGGATGATGCACACCAGGAGCTTTCTTGGTGTGAAGCTGGTACCTGGCCAGGGTGCCCATCTAGTCAACTGTTTGTCCACAGAAACTGGCAACTTTCCACAGCTCCCATTTAGTGGTAGTCTAGCTTCCTAGCTCCAAAATCGCAGTGTGATTAACTTTTCACAGCTCTGGAGGTGTCTGAGTTCCTGGGTCTTTCACGACTTGGCAGTTCTATGAAAATTTTCTACATACCTTTCCACTTTCCACATCTGCAGACTTTAACATCCACTTACAGCATCTTGTCCACCTGCAACCCCAACAGCAGGAAGACTGGCTGTGTGTGGAGATGTTGTCACTCCACACCTACTCTTAATCAGCCATAATGGGCACTTCCCAAAATGTGATTGTGGCTCTTTTATCTTTAAAATGCATTTTTAAAGCATCCTACCTTCCTGGGGAGTATTCTAATAAGTGAACCCTTGAATGGTGGCCTTGGGGAGGCAGGCAGGCAAGTGTGTTTGCCTTTCATCTCCCTTTTGAAGCAGTGCTGCTGTGCAGAGAGGAATGCCAGATTTATCGGGTCAGGAATAACACAGCCTTGTAGCAGCTGGGTCACTGAGCTGAGACCAGGGAGACTGGGTTTCCAGCTCCATAAATCTGTCCTGGTTGCATGGGACAGAAGTCAAAGCCTAGCCTTTCCTCCTTTAATCCCCGTTTGGGATTCCTCTTGCTGCCTTTCCGGTTTGTCCTTTTGAGTAAGGTTTCTGAATGAAGGGGAGGGACAGTGGAGCTGTCACCAGGTGCCTGAGCTGTGGGTGCCTGTCTCCTCAGGTTCCCCAGGGAGCTCAGCTCAGGGACAGGAGCACCAGGCAGGCAGGAGGAGTGAGTCATTTGCTTGCATCTGCCGATTTTGGTTTTACAAGGGATTAGAGCGAAGCACAGCAGCAGGGCATGGGGAGGGAGAGGGAGAGGGAGAAGGGTTACCATGAAGATATACAGAGCAGGATGGAGAAGTCTGACTTCTAAAGAGCTGTTGTCTTGTGCTATCTCCACGCCTTCATCCATTTCCTTTCCCCAAAGTCCTCCTTTTCACTGTTATTTACACAGGTTTGTTTTTCAAGAGAAAGCAATTCTTCTCCCCAGGTTGCAGTAAGTGCTAGTGCTAGAAGTGAGGGTTTGGTGGGGAAAATTAGCAGCAAGAAAAGAACGTAGGTGGAGACTCCCAAATCTGTCCTCACCTACTCCCCACCCCTGAATACTGAGTGAATAGCTAGCTATTTCCAGAGGGTGCCATTAATTATTTTCATCATGACAGAAAACATCTTAATTCTCCTCTTTCTGTCTTTTCTTTTTGGATACCATTCTTCATTTTTGCTTCCCGTCTCTGTCATTTTCCCAGCCTCTTTCTGGATCCTCCATTCACAGGTATGTTTTGTACTGTGGTCACCAAGGACAAGGGGTTATTCTCATTGTTCTTTCTCTCCTTTGTTCATTACATCAGCTGAAGGAGTCTCGTCCTGCATTTTTTTCCTCCTGGTGAGGATTACTCTTGCTTTTAGCTGTTTGGATGTGGTCTCTGACACATTCAGTGGTGTTGGGTGTTTAAGGGCCACCTGTTGGCCTTGTCTGGTCACCAGGCTGTCACCAGCCTCTACCTCCTTCTAGTTCTGGGAGTGAGGCAAGATAAGCAAAATAGAACAATGTGTTAAGAGAAATTTTATACCGTATTTGACAACACTACCCTTATGATGGGTGTCAAGAATATGACTAGTATCATTTTCCTGTGTCTTTCTCTGGTCTCAGATATAACCTTGATACATGTTCAGGCAAGCAAGTATTTCAAAAAGGACTTAAAAGAAGAATTTATTCCACAGTTAGCTGTATTACAAGTATCTTCATGATTCTTCTTTGTTTAAGGCCAGTAATCATGGTGTCAGTAGTGCAACTATTTATGGGAATTTAATATTAAAGATCCAAACTGTGAACAATTAAGAAATTTACTCCCATGTTTCTGTTTAGTAAACAAAAAAAGCCTGACAAGAGACACCTATGCAGTTGTTGGTGAAAATATCCCACCTGTGTTACTACAACCTGTGGTTAGTAGTAGTAACAATAGAGCCATTTTATTTATTTATTTTTTAAATTCTAACACATGGCACTGAGATCCTACTGCAATGACCCATTTTGAACTGAACAACCTTCTTACCCACTTTAACAAAGAACATCTCTGTACTGTACCTTCATAAAGACAAATTTTCAAAATATTACTCTACAGGCATAAAACATCACAACTCTAGCTAATTCCTAAAAGCATATGTGCTTAAACTCTTCTATAGCTCTTAAACTTTTAAAGAGGATTTTTCAAAGGAAGCAGAGACAGCTAGGTAGGTCAATAGGAATTACATCTCTTTTTGCTTTTGTAAACTCCTTTCTCTAATATATTGTGGTATGAAATATATGCACATTCTGTGTTTGCAATTTCCCATACTTGTTATATGCTTTGTCTAGGTAAATTTCTATACTCCCTTTTGATGGGAGACAGCATAAAAAGCAAATCATACTTAGCTTAAGTAAATATTTGATATATTCATGTCCATCATTGCTCGTGTAACTGAAGAAGATATAAACTGCCTTACCCTTACATATTCCCCAGGCAATACAGGAACATCAAACAAAATAATACTTAGAGAGCAGAGGAAGAAAAATAGAAAAAGATTAACTTTGGATATATATATATAAAATAAATCTCAGAGTTTTTTCCTGTGCGGGGCATGTGTGGCAATAATAATAATAACAATAATAATAATAATACATATAATAATGGTAATGAAGAGCAAAGAAACAGAGCCAAGAGAAAATGATTTTCTGAAGAACATTATTACCACGCATCCAGGTAAAAGACCACTTTATTACCTGGGGTGAGGTCAGCTCCATTATTTGCTTTCTCTGAGTCAGAGATGGTCTGAAGAAATATCAGTGTGCTCTACAGAAAGGAGTCAAAAGATCACAAAGTATCAGGGTGACATAGTGGCATACAGGCTCCTGGACTGAGTTAACATGTCACAGAGGGCTACATGGCAATGTGTCAAAAAGAAATGCAAGAACTGCCAGGAGAAGGGGACTTTTCACGGGAATAAGAGTTCTGCACTCTTGAGCCTTTGTTATTCTCAGAAGAAAAGGAAATAATAAAAAGATGAAGAAAAAGATGCAACAGCAGACAGTACTGAAAGTTCAAGGATTGTTTAATGCCAAAGCTCTCTTATCAGAAATAGAGATGACAGAGGGGGTAACATTGAGGGCTGGAAAAGGAAGTCTCCAAATGGGTGGGGAAGGGGAGAGAAGGAAGACAGACAAACATGTATGACATTTTGCAGCCAGAGAAGAAACAAAAAAAATAAATAATGGTGCTTTCCAGTCAGTCACCAAGACAACAGCAGGTTGGATTTGGAGCTTCCTTTAATAATTTATGACTATTTTGTCTTGGTTGGATTATTGTGTTGCTTTGCCTGCTTATCTTGGACTCATTAACTTGGCAAGAACTTCCCACAGAAAGACAATGTAGGGGGAGAACAGAGGGGGAATTTGGGAAAACTTGGATCTATTAAAAGGTGACATAAAAATATTATTGCACTTCAGAAAGGTTATAGCTCTTTTTGTTTTGAATGTATTTTGTGCTACGATTTCTTCCAAGTGATAAGAGATGGGCAAAAGTGACGATGAAATCTCTTTTTACCGTAAAAGGAGCTCCTAGTCCCTGTATACACCGATAATCTCAGGCTCCCCAAAAGGAAATTCAGCAGTGTCCCTGGACCTAGATGTCCCTTGGCCCTGACAGCCAGGTGAGAGGAAAACCACAGTGTTTGCTCCCACTAAGGGCAGGCTTGGCAGGTCTGGAGCTTTTAGAGGTTGTTAGAGAAGGTGAAGTTATGGGCAATAGGAGCTGTGTCACAGTCGTGTGGCACATTTTGAACACAGGAATGATAACAGTAACTGGGAAGCTGAAATGGTCATCTGAAAATAGCAGTCCTAAAAGAAGGAGTGGAACAGCAGAGATGGACAAGCATCAGACAACAAGCTGCCCTTAACACTTCAGAAGGTTGGAGGATGGAGAGATGGAGGCTGGTAGTAAAGGAAGGTCATCCCTTTTCACAGCAGGCAAAATCAAAAGGATTTTTGAGTGACAAAAATCCTCTTAGTCCATTCCTGCTGGGATACTCGCACCTGTTCATGGCAAAGATGGTAAATTGCACACTCAGGCAAATTGCTCACCATATGGTCTAATTTCCTTCGGAAGAAGTGTGTGGCAAAATGCAGGAGAAAACATGCTACAACATGCAAATCAAATGCAATAATCTGGCACTGGACCTGCTAGGCTTGACTTTCCAAGAGCCAAAGGTTTACTGGGAACTGGCTGCACTGAAGATGTTCCCTCACTGGGGTGCCTCAGAGACATCCAATTTTTTAAATGCTATATTTTAAAGCCTCCAAACAAAAATAGTAAGAAAGCTTTAATGATGATAGTAAAAGCTCATTTGCACCTCTGAAATGGGTGCTAGAAGTCAGCTCCTGGGCACCCAGAAGAGGTATAAGAATGTCTGTTTTTCTCCACCTATAAACCTACCCATATTCATCACCAAAATATTCAGACTTCCACACAGTATTCACAGTATTCCACACACAAGCAACACAAAACACTAATGACCCCCCCCCCCCCTCAAGATTTATGGTTTCAGTAAGGTGACAAATGTGAGGAAGGAGAACCATGTGCCATGCTTTGCACATTGCACTGATTTTATTGCCTGTAACATTTTAAACTGACAGTGTAGAAAACATCCTGTCCCTAAGTATGTGAAGGACCAAGTCAACATGTGGGTGTACAAAGAGTTGAAATTAGTGCACATCCCACACAAATATATTTGTGGAAAGAATTTAATATTATAGCCTAACCCTTTGGGTTGAACAATGCATTTATATACCTGCATTTTTCTTGACGTATAGCTTTCCCTTTCAAAGATATTACAGCAGACCTCTTTCTCCCCCTGAGGTTGAGTCCGGCTTAGAATGCTACTTTAGGATTACAATAAATAAACTTACAAAAACCGTCAACAAGAAAAAGAGACGGCAACCCTGAGCCATTCATCTTTTTTTCCTTCACTTTTTCCTTTTCTCCCTACAGCTATTACAGTAGCCCTTATGAACCCCAAATGTTCCTTGCTCTTCTGTGGCAAGCACTTTGTGAATTGTTTATTAGCTTGGAAAAACTGTTTTTGTCTCTCAGGACAGGTGTCACTAGAAGATATCTGGGACGAGTACTCTGTGAAGAAAGTACCTTTATGCCTTAGGAACCAATGAAATATTTCAAATGATCCAGTGCTATGAACCAAGCTGAACTGAAGACCAACAAGTGCTATCTTCCGTTTCTACTAGTGACTTTAGTGTTGTCTTCATTATCATCTGTTGTTCTCCCTTGCCAATTCAGTCAGCAGTTTGCCTCCTGTGATACATACCAGTTGACAGATGTATCCTTTTCATTTCACATACTCTTAAAGCCTTGGGCACTGTTTTCTGGAGATATTTATACAGCTCTGGGACCCAGCTGCTGGAAAAGTAGTTTGTACTGCATATTTGTTACATGTTTTACAAGATCCCACACACTCTTACTTTGCATAGTGTAAATCAAAAAAAAATAAAAATAAAATAAAATAAAGGTGCTGATGCTTCGTATGTATTTTGTATGAAACATGCAGAGAGAACCTTGACATATTCTGAGTCTTTCAAAGGTTTTCTCAGGAACAGTACGAATTACTGAAAAACAATTTTCATATAAGCCATGCCTTCAAAACCTATCGACTACCAAGTTTCTTCATTTCCTACAAGCAAAGAGAGTAGGAAAATATCTACCTCCTGCACATCACAAGGCATAGCTGTGTCCTCATCTCAAACACTGGAAGAGGAAGGATGTCTGCAACAAAACACACTGCTGAATCTGTTCTCCTACAGCAGTCAGTAAGAGCAATCAGTCATGTGCTAATTCTGCTGGTGTAATTCCTCTTTTTAAAATCAGTATAGGACAAAGTGCAGAACTGAACACTTTTTATTTCAAAATAATCTCGTTTCTTATATATGCATTTCACATTCACAATAACTTATACATATATTGGCTACCTATTGAATAATCAACTCCTGTCTCTGCCAGAGGAAGGTGCAAAATATGAAGGCTGCTTTTTTTTTCTTTTTTCTTTTGAGTGTTTTGCTGCTGTTCCCTCATTTAGATGATCCATTTAGAAAAAGCGATAAACACATAATATTTGAAAAATGCCATAGCAGAGCCCTTAAGGTAAAACAGCTGGCCTTTGCTGCAGTTTCTAGGGCAGCATTTTAATAAACATTAGTCATGGCGATTATGGAACGTTTTATCAAGGATACATCATTTCCAGCATTATTCCATTTTTGAGTCCATATTAGCATAATAACTTGCATTATTAGTATAATTTGAGACATTTTAAGGACATGGCTGGAGAATAAGAAGCTCAGGATGGAAGGAGTCTGATTGCCAGTTGCTTGTCCTGCTTGCCAGGACCAATTAACATATTTCTTCCATTTTTGCCTTTGTTTGACTTATCAAAATACAAATGCGCTGCAGACTTCCAGAATCATTCAGTCTCCTTGTTCAAGCTTTAGAGGCACATAGCAACACGAAGCACATTCATGCAGATTAAGTGCTCTTTGGAGTATTAGAAACCACTTAATCTGTATAAATATGCTTCAGGTTGCTCAATTTTTACAACACCTTGAGAAGGAACTGCAGTGGTTCAGAAAACCGTGTGATGCATTATTTAAAAGAAGATATATAATCCGTGATAATTTTATCTTCCAAGTGACTATTGTCAGAACCACAGTTTATTTTTTATATTTTTGTACTTCATTGCACTGTGTTAATGCAAGTGACAAAGGGAATTTCCTATTATATACGCTATTACTTTCAAAATTCTTTTTTTTTTTTTAACATTGTTGATTTAGAAGATAAGCATGAGAGATGTATAAGTACTGAAAAATGTTACTTTACAAACCAGTGCAGCAGGAAGGTTTTACACTTTTAAGCAGAAAAAGGTAAACAGTATTTATTTTCTCATCTAGCTAAATACATTAGCCCATGCATAACCCAACCATACCTTTTCAATTTCCATTAACTCTAATTTTCACTTGCAACAGAGCTGAAAAGAATGATGTATAAGACAGCACTAAAAGCATCATATTGGAATGTTAACTATCTTGCTTTTGGGGTTTACATTGTCATTTTGTCTAATAACTCTTTGTAGGCCAGTTTAATTATTGCCCAAAATAGAAAGCATAGTTCTATTGCGCAGCTTTCCCAGAGGACATCTTATGTATCCTGAGAGAAATTTAGGCTCTGTATTTCATATATTTGTAACAGTAACTGTTTCATATTCTGAAGTCCCTTGTTATTCAAATGCTTGCTGTGGCCATTTGTAAGCAGGCAGTGGTACGAATGAGACTGAGTTCATAATAAAATGCTGACGCCAAAGAAGCCATTAAGACTTGCTGGTCACTGAAATGGAGTCTGGATGTCCCCTTAAGAATAGAATTCAATCTATTGATTTTTAATTTTAGTCACAAATGTTGAGGTTTAGTATCAATAAACACCTGTTTAGGTGTTTATTTAGGTATAGGAAAAAACCTACAGAGCCAGCTGGACTCTGTGGTCCATCCTGAAGGATGATTTAGTGAACATTAATCATCTCCACTGGTATTCCTGGGGCTGCTAGCCGCCAGGCTGAAGACCAGCATGCACTTCCTGGTGTGGTAGGTCAGTGAGGTTCTCCACTTGCTGAGGATGGGTCACTCCAGGTGAGCATGGCAAGGCACAACACTCCCTGAGGTTCTTTTACATGGTCAATAGCAGACATGGTAATTTACATTTGGGCCCTTATAGAGGACTTCCCTTGCTACTGTGATCATAACCTCATTGTGACTTGAACAGATGCTGGCAGGGCTGCTGTGTTTCCTGCGCTGATACATATGATGGAGCTTGTGGGACCAGGGAAACTTGTATTTGCATATTAGGGCAGCCTGAAGCTTCCTTTAGATGACATTAAATAGCACAAATAGGACTGGCAAAGGGCAGAATGCAGCCTGTTTGCTGGGCACAGACTTGAATTTTAACCATTTTAGCTCCTTTCACACAAAATGGCTAAGGATGTGACCTTAGCTGTGAAGGGGACAGTTGTGTGTTCCCTCAGCTATGGGACATTTCTGTTCATTTTCTGACATTGTTCCTGTAACAAAGATCATTGTTTTGCAAAGATTTGTTAATTTGCTTTTTTTCTTTCTCTCTCTTTCTTTCTTTTTTTTTTTTTTTTTTCCCAAAGAAGCTTTGGGAATTCTAACAATTTACTATCGTAAGCCATATTCAATTGAAGTAAAACAGATGAATAAGATCTCTTATATAATTTTCAAAATGGATTTTTTTTTTAAAGGTGAGGTGATTAAGGTATTTTTCCTAATTTTCCTCCTGCTTAGGATGCAGGATATATTGCATGTGAATTGCACAATAAATACTGGATATTTTTTTCCACTATAGGCTCTGATTTATTTCTCTGTTTTATATCCAGTGCAAACACTGAAATGTTATATGACCTCTATTGCGCAGAGGTCCTTTGCCAGAAGCTCATTGCAGGAATGGGCTTTAATACTTTTTGCATTGGATTTTACTCTACTGTTGGTTTTATCATTCTTGATCTTTGCAAATGTGCTTTATTGTCTGGATCATTTAATTTTGTTAGGCAAACGTGCTTCATTTTTTAATGATAAAATGTTAGCATGCTCTTCAATAATAACTGTTTTTCCTTTCAGAGGAACTGATGCATGAAGTCTAATCTTTTGTAGTTGAAGGAAGATGTTCTTTAAGAATTGATTTAGGGTCTGTCTTTGTCTTACTAATTTTTAATTACACGCAGTCATACCCGATTAATCTGAATTAGTATGCAAAGCCCTTTACTAGAACTAAATAAAATCAGATTAACTAGTAAAGGATACATACAAGATATGTTATGAGGTTGGTTAGGAGTGAAATCCTTCTTATTCTTAAACATACAGACATTTCTATCTGAACAGTTTATATCCTCAAATTGGATACATATTTTTGCTATGTTACAGAGCTTTAATTCCTCTTGACTTTTCCATGAAGTAGCTAGGCATCATTAAAATATTATACAATAAAATACTTTTGTATTAAAAAGTATCACTTTTTATAAGTGATACTGGACTTAACTAGATCAGCTCAACCAATTCCTTTATATGCAGGTATATAAAGAATTGGCACAGTGCTGTAATTTTTGAAGTAATTTTGTTTTTAAACTGTGGCTAATACAACTTGATGTGAATTAAGAATATCTGCAACAAGGCTGAACTCACTCAGAACTCTCCTCCCCTCTTACTCCTGGGTACCCATTTATTTTTTACTGGCTTTGGTGTTTGTTGGAGCACAACACAGCAGCTCAGATGCCTAAAATGGCAGAAAATAACCTGGCAAAAGAGTGCATATGAATGTTTTTTGCTGGTAGAACAAACTGAGTTTACCTAGGGATCAGCCAAGCACTGCAGGTGCTCAGGTGGAGGGGAGAGGGTAAATGTATAGCAAAGGGTGGGAAGGGGAGTGGTAAGAAGAACAGGAAAGAGAGGATGTAAAATATCCTCCTTTCAGACACTGTGGGTCATTAGTTCAGTTCAGTCATAGTGTATGACTATGCCCTATGGATGCCAAAGTCAAGTCTGCACTCAGTGATATGCTTGAACTCACAGGAGCATCCTCACAAAAGTCAGCTGCATTTAAGTATGTGCTTTAAGCAGTGATAGACTTCACATTCTACCATGGGAACCGTATTAAAAGATCTCCTGAATATTCCCCATCATTTCCCCTCCAACTGTCAGGGGAACACTTGCCTTGGAAGAAACCCATAACTGTCTGGGTTTTGGGCTAATAGGAGTCAGCACCACAGGTAAACAGAAATCTCCTTAACTACAATTGCCTTTTCAAATTGATTGCAGCCTATTATATTACTACTACACAATTATTTCTGTTTGTTACAACTGCACAGTACTGTAACTCTAAATCTCATCTATGTGCCTCATCTGTGTTTCCAAGACAAAACACAGCATGTTACATTGTTAGCATTATATTGGACAAAATACATTAAAAAGCTTTTTGAAATACAATGAAAAAGGCTACTCTGGCAGTACATTGGTTATTTTAATTTGAAATGATAAATACACATCTCCTAGAGGACAATAAAGGCTTTATACTTGACTAACCCATGGCCTATTTATACTACTTTTAACCATGATGTATTTCTGTACTGTGTACAATAAAATACAAATGACTCAAATTCATCAGGAAGGGATTAATTGGCATGTAACAGGGGATCTGGCTACTATACTGGCAAGATGCCAAAATAAAAGAAGAAAGAAGCTCATGGAAAAGGGGACGTTAAAATACAAGTGAGTGTTATAAGCTGAAAGCTATAAGAATAAATCTGTGTGGAAGCAAAGTCCAACTATGTGACTTGGATTATGTGAAAGAACAGTAGAGACATTAACAGATTCCTGACATGGAATGATTTCTATCATTCATAGATTTCATTTTCATTAGGCTTAAACTGAATTGCTTGAGCAGACAGGTGGGGAGCTGATGCAGTTTTTTGGAAACAGTAGGAACCCAGATGAATAGACACCATGTCCATACTGACATGCTGGCCATATCTCTTCAAGTAAAAAGGCACAGCACTTCATGTCCTTGGTTTTCTGAATAGACACTTTGCTTAGCTGGGGCGTAAGTCGGGAAAACTAATTACTTACCCCCTCCCCCCCATTTCTTATGACTATATTCTCCATTCATTACTTGTACTGCTTTAGATTTTCAACAATGATCACATTATGGGTCAAACCCAGACTGTCTTCCCCATCCCTCATCCAAGAAAAAAAAAAAAAAGAAAGAGAGAAAGAGAGAGAGAGAGAGAGAGAGAGAAGGAAAGAAGGAAGGAAGGAAGGAAGGAAGGAAGGAAGGAAGGAAGGAAGGAAGGAAGGAAGAAAGAAAGAAAGAAAGAAAGAAAGAAAGAAAGAGAAAAAGAATAATAATAAAAAAAAAAGAACAAAGAAAGGCTATATAGTTTCTTAAAAATCTGCTGTTGCACTTATGAACTTTAGCTGTCAGGCACTTAGATGCAATGTTTTTCAGGAGGGAATACAAATCTGCCCATTTCAGTGTTATTCTGCTTGCCCTTAATTCTCTTCCTTCTTTCTGGGTAAATAAAAAGATTAATTCTCACACATTCCTGAAGCTGTGCTTGGCCCTAAATTAGATCAAGTTGGGAGTTTTGCTCATTACATCTCTTCTTCCCTGCTGGCAGAGAGGTTCTTGTCTTTGTCACTTGTCTTCTGCCTGTCCTCCTGTCCTTACAATTCAATTGTAAATCTCACATGACCATCATTCAACCAAAGAACAGACTATCATCTGGGCTTCTTAGCATGTTTCCCACTGTAAAATATGTACACATAAATGTACATTACTTCCAGGCAAGCCCTTATCCTGCTAATAAAGTTTTAGATGCATAGAAAACAATGGAGTTGAAAATATGCTACAGCACAAATTTAAATATCTGCTTATCTCATTAGAATGGCATTTCAGCATTTCAGTGTGCCAGAATGTCATTTCAGTTTTGTGGGACCTTCCCTTCAAGAAAAATTAGCATCTCTCCTTATGCAGGCATATTCACTGACAACAGTTCCCACCATGTTTTTAATACATATGTATATGCATTTTAGATGCATAAAAAGCTATACATAGTATGAATCATCTGTTTCATAAACTTGAATATGCTGTTGTCAGAACCTATAAAAATAATGTGACAGGCAGGCCTTCGCAGCGTGTCTATCCACCAGCTATTGTGAAGACAATCAACCACTTTCAATCTTCATCACCTCAGCTAGAAACCAGCCCCTGGAAGCCAGAGGGAATACAGGCAGGCAGGAAGCCAGAAGTTTGACAGAGCTGATTTTTCAATAACCAGGGATATGGGTTTCATAGTGGAGGTCTTTGAAAATACCTTGTCAGTCCCACCTCTCTGTTTATTTTGAAGGAGCTCCAGGCTGAGCCATTTTGCTGATTAAAGCACTGGTGATACTGACCAGTATGATACCATCTAAAAGCATTGCTGCTTTATAAATTTTTGGAAAGATTTTTCTAATACGTTCCTGAAAGTTAGTGCAGGTTCCTGAAGTATGTATGGCATGGTCTGATGCAAAACTACTTTAACAAATAGTCTACTGCCTCCTAGATTATTAAATTGAGGCATATTTGAGCAGACATTCCTCTCCTGTCAAGTGTGGGTAAAAAATATGCTTCTGGTTGGTCACCTCTTAAGCGTCCCAAAGAAAATGGAGAACAAGCACAAAGGAGTTGCAAACTTGTGCTTAAAGTCTCCCTTGTGCTCCCTTCATCACCCACATTTCTATCACCTCTTTCCCCTCATCCGCAAGAAGCACATATGTACACAAACACAGACACATATGGAGGAGGTCTCTTTCCTGCTTGTCATTCTAGATGGCCAGAGACAAGTGACCCTGACAGGATTTTTCAACAGGTGAATTTGCTAGTATTATACACACTGAAGTCAGGCTGATGTTGCTAATGTTTTTTGTTGTAAAGCCATATGACAAAGTGCAGCAGCAAGTGATAGCATGATAGCAGTATCTTCCAGTCTCGCTTCAGCAGAAAAACTATCTTAATACAGGGCATTGGCTTTATGCACACTTTTTTTTAGAAAGGTGTTAAAGTACTAAGACTCCTCAGCACAAAGCAGCCAAACCACAGTGTAAATTGGCTTACAAAACTAAGCAGATAGTCCTGTGAACAGGAGCCAAGGAAATTATCTTAGTACTTTTCTATCTTTTTTATCCCCCCTGTAAAAGTTCTAAGATGATTTGTCTGGCCAGTGTGGATGCAGGGATTTTGTTTATCACTAGAGGCAGTCAGACCACATTAATTTTATCATCTAGAAATAGCGTAGAAAATAATAATACAACCCCCCAGAGCACCTTTGGGAATTCATGGAAAGCCTTATTTACAATAAAGAAAAAGTAAAAATAATGTTGATTTAAACTTCCAGAAAGTAAGGCGTGTGTAGTATGAAACTGAAATATTTGAATATGATATGAATATTCAGTATGAAACTGAAATATAATATATATTGAATATATAAACTGAATATAATATATAAAGAATATACATTATATTAAGAATATAATAATATATAAGAATATAAAGAATATAAAGAATTTTGAATTTAGGTGAAAATAGACAGTTTTAAATACTGAAAAGCATTTATGAATGAGGACAAGAAAATGTACTTGTATTTTTTCTTGAACTAGCAAGCTCATTAAGGACACTTAAAAGCAGTTTAATACACGCTTGAACTAGAGCCCTTACTTGGGCTTGACTTTAATGATATGCAAGTTCCCATTTGATTTAGAGCGTAGGTTGAAACCTTTTCAAATTGGAGATATATTTCCATAATGCAGATTTGTCTGAAATTCAGATAAGAAAAGGACAGGTGAAATGTTACAGCATGTTGATATTAAGTACATTTTTTTTTTTCTTCAGAACTGTCACCTGTCTACCCCTACATCATGGTTATCATATTCAGACATGGAAAAGTTCAGTGAGGAACAATTTTCATTTTGTAAATTTTAATAGCCACCACTCTGTCCAAATATGAGACACAAAAGCTGTCTGAAAGACATTATTAATTTAAATTATCATGCATCTCTAATAAATGTTTGGCTAGTATAGAGGCATTTCTAAAATTAAATATATATATTTCATGTAACACTTGTAAAGGTAGACAGGGTATAAGGGCAAACTTCTGGTGAGATCTACTCAGGAGGGTTTCTGTTTCCCAAGTTAAGCACTGGAAGTCCCCTTCTATTGAAAACCAGTTTGAACAAAACACTAATGAATATACATAGATGCAACAAATCCTGTACTGGCAGAGGAACAAATTTGATGACCTAATAGGACTTTTCTCTCTCCAAAGCCTATAATTCTGTGAGAAAAATGAATCACTTTCCATGGAGATGTGGTTGTTTACTGCCCAAAATGATAGCTTTTTGCAGAGTGATGTGAGTTGGTTATACTAAGCAAAGCTCACCTACATTTTGATAAAGGTAGCAGCAAATAAACAGATAATCAAACTGTTAACTATAAAGGGCCCTGTAGCACGAATGATTCTTTTTTTTAAAACTACATTAAACAAAAAACCCATTTCTAGGCAACTCAACCTGTGTCCTCAATAGTTTTGTGTTGACCATAATCCCACTAAAGTCTTACGTAGTCTTGCTTGAATTTAATTTCTTCAGTTTCCTAGTTGTATTCCTGTACTGTCTCAAATTAGCTATTATTCTAGAGATGTTGAATTATACACAACCTTTTGATTAAAGTGCTACCAAACACAAGGAGCTGTCAATATATCTGAGGTTTCCACAAGGATCAAACCAACATCATCTGCTTCTTTATGCCGAATTACAGAAACCATGTAACATGGCATACATTCCTCCCTGCTTTGGCACTCCAAAACAGTATTTAAACAGGAAGGTACCTTGGCATCATGTATAATTCCCAGAAGTACAAAGAGGAAAATTTCAGAGGGGTATGACTCAACAAACAGCCTTAAAAAAAAAAAAAAAAAAAAAGATCCACTTTCATTTCCTGTTGGAATCTGTAGGAAAATAAATCACCCCCCTTCCCCCTCCCCCCCCCCCCCCCCCCCACACACACAGTTTTTTTGACCAGCATCAAATTAGCTCTTTCCACTGTGAGCCAAACTCAGCTGCTGATCATTTGGTACTGCTTTCCTTTGTGCTTTAGGCTAGTCTATGCAATTAATTTTTACTAAGGTCTGCTGAGTAATTTTACTGAAGCCCACTAATTTTTACCAAAGCCCTCTGGATAATTTTATTCAGGTCTGCTCAGCAGGAAGCTGTTCTGGCTCCAGCTCTGATGGTCTAGCCAAATGCTGGATGCTGTCTTCATATCTGGGAACAGTAGCAGTGTGCTGCAAGGGCTTCTGAAGAGATCAGGGCATGTTACAGATACAGTGATACTGGCAGAAATGTGCCTGTGATCTGGGTGAGGTTTGCTCAAAACTGCTTTTATTCCTAATCCAACTGGAATCAGTTATTTGAGTTAATGCAGTCCACATTTTATTTATCTGTTTTTTTTTTTTTTTTTTTTTTTTTTTTTTTTTTTAATCTCACATCAGTGTAATTCTGGAAGTTTGTAAACTTATGTAAACTTGGCAAACTTATTTTTATTTATAGAATTACTAAGGAGGGAAGGAACAGGCCCTGTTTACTGAAGAGTTTTTCTTAGAGGTCGTTGTTAGCTGTTTGTAATGGTTTATCTGACAACCCTTTTACGATGCAATTATTATATTATTGTGAGAGCACTTTTGTCCTCGTTTTCCATAACAGGTCAAACTGTAGATATTTCAGTGTCTTGACTTCATAAGGTCCTTCCTAACTTAATAAGCAGTTTTCTAATTCCTATGTATGAAATAAAAGATGAATGCAGAAAATAAGATTTTTCTCTCCCTTTTTATTTTAATGTTTTCTATTTTTTTTTTTTTTTTATGAATTTTTATATATTTGTGGAGATTTAAGGCAACTGAATCTTCCTTTTTGTAGTCATGTATCTAAAACCAAAGTAGCTGGAAGTACTTCAGGGATGGAAGATCAATCCTTCCTTAAGTATGAAAATCTCAGAGAAGATTTTGATTGTCCATAATGTCTACTTTTGCCTCAAACTATTGCTTGACATATCGATGTGTGTATTTTCTATAAACTCCCTTAAATAGACTGAGGATTCCTATGGTACAGGCTTTGCTAGAGAAAGCAGGCACTCCCTTCTGAATGTCAAGATAAATTAAAAATAAAAAAATCAGGACAACAAAAAACACCCACAACCCTACATTACTAAGGATATACTATATTCTTAGTGCTGTGGATACAAAAAAATTCTGTGTGGAAAGGTTTTTCTGCCCCTGCCCCCATGATATTTTACAGATACTGCAACTGATGTTGTCCTCCACCTGTAAATAAAGAGTCTAGAAGAGGTAAGAAATTCTGTCATTTACATACCAGCTGGATCCACAAAGCCACTTAAGCACTTATCTCCTATTGATTTTTATGGAGCACAGGTTCCTAAATGCTTTTGTGGATCTAGCAAGTCACATTTTCTTCTCTTTATTGAGATGAAAGCAATTATATGGACAAATTCCTTCAAAATCCAAGAACAGTTGTCACTCTAATGTATGCTTTTTGATCAGTACTTGAAAACTTGTCAGTGTATTTTACCGCTGTGCTCAGAAATATAATTACATGCTTTATAAAGTATAATCAATATTAGCACACTAAAGTAGAGAATAATCTAGATCTTCTAATTTTCCTGCTTTCCATATTAATATATTTTTCAATATGTTTGGAAATGTTAGCAATTAAATAGCATCATGACTTAGAGAGGGAAGTGGAAACAGCCTGGGTCAGGTGTTCCAGGTCCTCTTGTGCTTCCCTAGAAATAGAAAGCAACCTCAAGTGGAATTTATCTGGCCCACCAGACTAGTTTTACATCTCCTTTCTACAGCTTGGACAGTACATAACAGCCAGAGCAGACTGGTGACTCTAGTTCATTAATTTTATCTAGAAACTGGGCTTGAATATTGTTTAATACCTCTGGAATACAGCTTTCTCTGCCTCTTCAGAGGCATGATTAATGCAGTTGGCTGTGCCATATCTAGAGCTTCAGTCTTGTGACTAACTTCTTGTAACCACACTAAAGCACAGCAATGAAAAATTCAGCAAGAAAAAGATAAGAAAAAAAAAAAAGAAAAGGAAAACGTGCTATCACTCACTCATTTCCATGCTGCATTTTATGACCAGTTTGGTTTCACAGATAAAATGTTCCATTTTTAGGAGACACAGGGGAAATCAGACCCTGTGGGCAACTGAGTAAGAGCAGGTCTGCTCTGCTCTGCCAGCTTGCAGTAGTCTCCTAGGGGCACTTACCGCACCTATGAATCACTGGAGGAAGCTGTTATATTAGCTTATACAAGAACAGTGGATGGAAGAACTTGCAGATCTTCAGCTGTTGTTATGTGGCTCTTTTAAGCATCTTGCAATGTCAAGAGTCAATCTGGCCCTAATACACCTTTAACTTCATACTTAAGATCGATGGGGCAAACCCAACATAAAAATGAAGAGTGTAGAATGCTATTAATTCAAAAAGGTTCTATGTTTAATGACATGCTTCATAAAATATACTGTCTACTGGTTTCAGAATTAACAAAAAAAAAACCACCAACTATAGCATGCAGGTCACTCCGTCTGCGAGATAAGGTTTATGTCTAGAGGTGTCCTGGTTGTTCCTGGAACACCATCAAAATCTCTTCTACCCATAAATATCAGCCTTTGGATTGATCTAGGGCAGGGCCAGTTATAAAAAATGCTGTTTGCTATTAACAAACTCAGTGCACTATGTAAACAAGATTAGGGAACTCTAGGAGTTGGCTATGAATACACAATTATATGATTTCAGCAGAGGCAATATATGCTCTAATATTAGGAAGGCACCATGGGATTTAAGAACCTGTCCTATCTGAAAAGAAAATCAGATTTAAAATATATTAGACCGAAGGTAAATTGAAGTCAGCTGCTACCACTAATCATTAATCTGTATTACTGAGGTACAAGACAAACTCAACTATTTTGCACTCCAGGGCAAACCCTGAGTTATTTAAAAACAACAACCCTGCAAAACTTGCCAGTATTGGGCAGTCAAGAGTTGCCATAGGATGTAAGACCTCTGACCCTGCACCAGGCCCAGCCATTTCTAAATCATACAAAAATGTGATTACTCCAATCCTCCCTTATGACTAAAACTTCACATTCACTTCTTAAAATGGATCTTTTGTGTTCATTCCCTCCCATCTATTCTTACTGATTGAATAGGACCAGAAATGCCAACCAGTCTACAGAAGGGATGAGGCAAAACTCTAGCACTTCAAAGTCCAAGGGCCTCTGAGGCAGCAGCTTCCCCCAGCAGCCCTGCCTGCCTTGCAGATTGCCCACGGGAGACATCCTGCACCCATCAATAGAACACTTTGTGTCAGCCCTGCTCCTCCCAGCCTCACCCCTTCCTCCATGGCAGCTAATGAGGGAGCCCATTGCAGCAGTAGAGACAGAGAGATGCTGTGCCTGGAGGCTGCCACTCTGAATAATGCCCATTTAAACTGGTGCTCTAGTTCTTCTGCTTTTCATTAATTGTACTTCTTCTGCATGTATGGCTTTCCCTTAAAGCTAAAAATGTAGGGGTTAAGGCAGTCATCTATCCATATGTATTCTGTAAGCAAGGTGAAGAAGGTGAGCCTACAGAGTTTTCCTTTATGGATGCTATTCAGGAAAAAAAAAGGAAAATGATGAGTACTGAAAGCATCATAAAATTAAATCTTGTGAAACACAATTCTGCATTTATTTATGCTCATTTTGCCTGTTAAATGGGCTATTACCAGGCCACAACTTTTTAAAATGTCTCTTCCCGACCAGCCCTCACCGTACTACTGTCTTAACACCTCTAGAAAAAGTAAGGATGCAAAGAGATTTAAAGTTTATTTGTAACAGGTTTTCTGTGGATAACAGTGCTCTGCATGGTTATCAATATGCCTTTCATTCTTGGATATATGAATGTGAATATCTTCTCTTTCTCACCACTTGCCCCCTTGTTAACAGAGAAGCGTACAGTTGTCAGCTTCTGTAGACTGCTCCAACGGCTACAGACTGAAAATTGGAGTCAAACAGAAAACAGTTGTTGACAACTGTGAAACTACACAAATCTTCCTGTCTACTTTGGAGACCAAATGGCACTTGCGGCCATGTCCTAAAGAGATGCTTGATTATCCTGCTATCCATGCACCTTATTACTTTTCTATGGTGAAAGGCCATGAGGAAGAACATTTTGAAGGACACTGAAAAAAAAAGCAAGAAGTAAAGAAGGTAGCAACAGAGAAAGTAACTTAGAGGTTACATGTTGCAGGGACTTTCTGTGCAATCCAGGAAGCTTTTCTTGGCATTTGTACAAGCTTTGGTTTCTAGAGACATAGCCACACTTTGTCTACATATTTGCATCTCTGTTGTCCTTACATACCCCAGCTTATCAGCTTTGTCTACTTTCCTTAGGAAAAAAAAAATAATAAAATAAAATAAAAAAAACCTAAATCAAAGGAAAAAAGGGGAGAACTTCTATCAGTGCATAAAATGCTTCAGGCAGATTTTCATCTGGAAAAATATTAAGGAATGAAAGGGAATGCATAAGTGAGTTTCTGTGAACAACAATAAAGTGTAGTGATTGGAAAGTACATATAAAAACAGAGCTGAGACATCAGCAGAAAGCCTGCAGGTTGCTCCAACAGCACGTAAGTGTCCAGCCTGACATTTTGAATGCCCAAAGACATCTGTAGCTTTCTTTTCTTCAGTACACTGTAGGTAGCATTCTTTAACTGTTACCCTAATAAATGGTTTGGGGAAAACTCCCTCATATTTTCAATTGATATGCAAAATGTTTCCTTAGAGAAAATAAATAAAACAAGCATGAATAAGAGGTTCAAGTATGGGATTCCTTATAAATGAAAATCTGGGCCAAGACTCAGATAAATGCAAAAAAAAAAAAAAAAATCCTGAAAAAAAAAAGTACCCCAAAACCTGAAAACTCTGAAAAAATTATACAATGCAGAAAACATTCATAAAAATTATTTCATTACATAACTTGCTCCATAAGGGACCCATCAACATCATGGCTGAACAACTTCACCATGCCAATCAACCAGTTGCTTCACAGAACTTCCTTCCAGCTTGATGTCGCTCCTTCTGTTCTACAAATAATTAGGGATATGGTTTAGTGGGGACTGTTAGCGTTAGGTCAGAGGTTGGACTCGATGATCTTGAGGTCTCTTCCAACCTAGAAATTCTGTGATTCTGTGATTCTGTGAAGACTGGAAGAATAGGTCTGAGGTCGTGTCTTTTCCCTGTTTAAGGTTAAGAGAGCATAAGAAGGTCCATTTCTCCCTTATGTTGCTTATCTGCTTCAGCAATTGTTTTAAATTATAAGCAGGGAGAGAAAAAAAAAAAAAAGAAGCAGAAAGTGATGATTCTAACTATAAACTCTAAACCCTGTCAAAGGCAAGAAACTGGTCAGGAGGCAACATTGGCCAGCACAAAAATAAAGACTTGCTCTGATTACTTTCTTCATGGGGGTGAAAAGGGCCAAGCTATGGCCTTTAAGTCTCTTCCTTTCTCTGGTCTGGTAGCTTCATCTGTAATTGTTCTGTGCTGCTAGGTTGGCCTTGGCTTCCTGCCTGTGGCAAAGCTATGAGCAGGCTTATGTTTATCCCCTTTGAACTTGGTAGCCTAAGCCCACAGTTTCACTGTAACTGAAGGCCATCTTCAGTAACTGCTGACACGGTCCTTCCCTCCATCCTTTTGTGGCCCTTCTTTTGTGGTGGAATGTTGGCAGAACAGACCCAGCTTGGCTTTAGCTGCTGCTGGAACCCACCCTGTGCATGGGACCCACCTTTTGCACTAATGAAAGGGCCCTACTCACAGAGCAGTAATATTTCCTGCTGTGGCACCAGCTACAGTTTGCTAAGCCCTTGTTTTCCAATGCTGGGATGTTGGCATCTTTTCTGTGGGGTACAGGGTGCTTGTGGAGCTTGGTCTCTGAGTCACTGGGAACCAAGTACAGAGTCTACAGAGCAGTAGACCGATTGGCCTGGACTCAGTGATGTGGCAGTGTACTCCTTCAGAACCACACAACCCTTGAAGAAATGCAGAAAATCATATCCTTTACATATCAAGAATCAATCTGACTCTTATCAAGGTTAATGGTAAAGCTGCAATTTATTTAAGTGGAAACAAGATCAAGTCCCAGGTGGTTACAATTAGAACTTGGAGCAGGAAAAGACATTGAAGATTAAGAAGGTGGTTGTGGTTACATGCACATTTTTCCACTGTCATGATGGCTAAAACAGCCCTGCAGCCACTTCTTCTTGCCCTCTTGGTTACGCTGACCTCAGAGCAAGTACATAGACATAAAGTATTTTCCTACATGTAAAACAAATATTTTTAGTGGAGATTTTCAGGTGGATCAGATCCCTCATGCAATCCATTCTATACTCCCACAAATGCCTTGCAGACTTGATGTGGTGATGGGGAGCAAGGCCACAGAAGCTGGGGGTTGCCTAAACTGCATTTAACATCATCTCACATCTCACTTTTCTTTACTTTCATTCTACTCTTCTTCCCATTCGCAGGAAACAACTGTAAGAAGCAAAGTTTCACCTCTTCTTTTCATTGCTGGCTCCATGGTCTTGTCCTATCCTGTCTTTTAGAGCTAGTGACCAGTTGTGCTGAGGGCAAGTGCCGGGAGATGGAATGGTGAAACTCATTCCCCAGCTGAAAGTAAGAAAGTTTGCTAAAATCCTCATAAGTATTTAGACATAAAGTGCATTAGATACTAGGGTGAATTACTGTTGCTTAACAACCCACAGCTTATCACTTAATGTACAGTAACTGCCAACGTCCATATCCTTAGGCAAATATGAACTGAACTGGCTTAGTTAGGACTCTTTTATAGAAAGCTGAACAGCTTTCTTTATTCTATTTGAGGCAGGGAAAATTGCCTCAAATTTCTTGGGACAGATCACTGTGCTGATGTATGGTGACCTGACTTCGTATCTGAGCCCTTAGTCCGATATGAAGAACATGAATATTTTAAAGGATCTAGTCCTAAATATTAAGACATTACTCTATATGTAATCAAACCACTATATTATGATATTCCCTGTTGGGAAATGATATGTTGCAGCTTACGCTGTCTTCCAGTTTACTTGCATTCTAGCTTTTCTCCTTTTGACCCAAAACATTCTTATTTCCTATACTTACCTTTAAAAGTGCCATTAATTTCACAGGTCTGATGCCAGCTGCCGCTGCTGCTGTTGTTGCGCTTTCCAGTTCCTCTGACTCAGCATTTTGTGAAACCACACTTGGCAGGAAACATGCTTTTAGAGGGACCAACTGTAATTTAGACAAAAAGATCATTAACTGGACTCAGCAGCAATGGCAAGGCTACCATTGTGCTGCTGTCTTAAGGCAGACCATGGCCAGGAAGAAATACATTATTTGTGTTTACTAAATTTTGGATAGATGGCTTTTGAAAACATACCATGTTTCATTTGCAGTATTTTGGTAAAACAGATTACAGGTTCTGGTGAGTGATCCTGCTCCAGGGCACTAAATGGTTAACATCTAATGTGGCTGGTCCCACAGATGTGCAGATTTTTCTGTGGGCACTTCAAAATAATGTGGCATTTTCTAAACTTGGAAGATCATAGTATATGACACCAAAATCAGGATGGTCTTTAACTTTCATCTTTGTTTTCTGGAGGCTGAATTCCATCCAGAATTGCCTCTTTTCTTATTTAGGACAGAATTATTTTTTTCTCCATGGCCAGTGAGCCACACACTCTGCTTATATCTCCTGTTCTGTATGTCAAACAGAGGAAAAGAACAGAGGCAGTTTGGGATGATATATTTACTCCTCGTCAAGGGAAGATATTTCTATTAAAAGAGTAGAACTCTTGCCTGATGCAGTCAAGGTCTCTTGGAGTTGTCAAGGTAGATACTCTTCTAAAATATATGGATTCTGACAAAACAAACAAGTTTTCCATGGGAACAGAGCAGTCAAAAAGATTATTCAGCCTTTATTTTAGGCAGAATGTACAGTGCTAAGGACAGGTCAAGGATAATGAGCTGTGATTGTAAGAATCATGTAAGAGAAAAAGATGTACCAACGTGTCATTTCAATCACAAGACAGCAAGTCAGGAAAAGATTTTTCTTCTGCCTTGTCAGGGAGAAATCTGTCTCCTCCTACAGCACCATGGTGGGTTCTGCTCCTGAGTCTGGTCTGCTTGAGAAGTGGAAGAGCCCAATGTAGATTTGATCCGAGCAAAGTGCAGCTGCAAAACCACAGACTGGGCATTGCACTGGTGAGATAAAAGCCATTAATGAGAATGTTCATGACAGTGACTAAATATGACTTTTTGTCTTTCTGCCTTTGTTTAAGGATCAAAAGACATATACTTATTCATATACTCATATGTACACAATGTACACAAGACAACTAGAAAGCTATGGAGAAATACATATTACTCTCTGTCTTTGATTGAAAGGTTAATCATAAACGATTAAAGCATACTTGTTTAGGGTTATCACAACAAGAACCTGATAACTTTGCTGCTATTGTTTATTTGGGCAATTATGTCAATATACACTAAGTGTGCAAAGAGAAGACTAACTTTAAATATAATATATATAAACTTATAAATGTATAAACAATATTTTAAATATCTGTCTGACAAAGAAAGGTGTATAGAAATAAACAAATGTAAACGAACATACATTTTTGGATGAACAATATATATATTCTCTCATTGGAAAATTTGAACCTAGTGGCTAAATACATTTTGAGAAAAAAAATATTTTTTTCCCCATCTTTTTCTGGGAATGAAGAAAGAAGCACCAGCAGGTGTGACTTGGCAGCACAAAAAAAAAAAAAAAAAAAAAAGCAACAAGGTAGAACACCTTGATCTCAGTGGTAAACAGATGCTCAGCAGTTGAAGAATGCTCCCAAGACTGTTCTGCAGATCCTATGGACTTTGTAATTGTTTAATTTGAATAGAAATTTATATGGAATTGTCAAGCCTGATGACCTGAGAATTCATCATTTTTAAACAACTCTTCAGGGCTTCAAACCTGTTTGTAATATATATCCTCTTCTCAAGTAAAACTCTAGTTTTTTGAAAATAGAACAAATCTAAAAACACTCCTGACAATCAATGGATCTGATTACAAATTTAATGGCCTGATTCACCCCTGCTCTGCTACAGTTTTGGAGCACTGTGAAGTCAGTACTTTTTATCTCCGCACCCCAGACACAATCTGGACTAACACAGCAAGGAGTAAGTTTCTGTGAGCTCAAGCTTGTTCTGTTTTGTTCATTTTTCTGTTTTTGAGAGCAGCTGTCTTTTAGATTTGTGATCTTTTCTGAAAAGCATGACCACGAAGACTTGGTGAATTTATTAACACTACCTGATTAAATCTTAGACTCAATTTTGAAAGAATTAGTTCAAGAACACAGATTTAGATCTCCTCTACCATGTATTCTCCATACGTAAACTATGCAAGTATTTTGTTACTGTGTTGAACTTGTACAAGATATATCAAAATATGTAGTGAAAACCATTAAAACCAGCAGGTAAAATCTAAATGAGATTTCTTATTCCAGATACTAGATTTTAAAATGGTTCATCTAATAGAATTCATCTTCCCTTACAGCCCCAGGAATATATCTGGCTTGACAGTTAAGTGGTATTTTGAGGGAGTCAAAAGTGGTTATATGATGTCACCTGTAAACAATGTTTCTTTGATTAAAAATCCTTAGATGAAGGAGACTGTATTTCAGTTTTAGCATCAGATAAAGAGTTTCAGAAAAGAGTTGCTGTTTATGAGATCTCCAATGCCAAGAGATCTAAAAGGTTGAACATTTGGCTCAGAATAACTTCAACCTGAACTGACGTGGTCAGCTGTGCTAATGATCATTTGTGACATCTGCTCATTATTAGAAATTATTTTCTTGTTTAAGTATTACCAAAACTCTCCTCTCTTTCTCTCTTTCCTTTTTTTTTTTTTTTTTTTGAGGGTAGTGTTTGCAACAGAAATCATTAAGTTAATCCTTGATAATCCAAGAAAAAAAGCAGACCGGTCCTTTTGCACTTGTTTAGAAAAATGAGAGGTGATTGCACAATGAAAACTCATTTTCTATCTAAATTCTAATAAATACTATATGAAGTGTAACTCATAAATGTTCATGGCACGCAATTGGACTACTCCTGGAAATTGCATGGCTTGAGTGCAGCAAACACTGGCAATTGTAGCATGATTAGATGCAAAGGAAAGAGAATTTCTTATGACATTTCAAAGCTTCTTATAAAACAGTATCTTCACCTATAATTGCCAGCCAAGACATTTCCACATGGCTATGGATTGTTATTTAAAAGGCTTATAAAGGCTTTTTCCTTTAAAAATAATGATGAAATTAAACATTGTCATTTAAAATCTTTTAAAAACACACTCCTTATCTTCTCCCATTCATACAGCAGTTCCTGGCTTAGGGAAGTGAAGAGGATGTGCATGATTAGCTAATGCTGGATGATATCCTAATTGACACTGTGCAGAGATTAAGACACTTGGATTTTTCTAAGTGTATTTTAGTGCTATTTAAAAGTGCTAAAATGACAGCTGTGGAGACTGAAGTCTCCTCATCAGTGGACAGAAGATAAGATCATTTAGTCTTTGCTCCAAAGAAAAAGACTGTTCTTTATCTATCTACAGATGTCATTCAGAATGCAAGTTTGCAGTCAGGATTTCTGGGGACACCTTAAAAACTAAAGTAGAGGTGGAAAACCACTGATGCCTTTCACCTAGGATTAATAGCTTTTGCTCACTTAAATTCTTGATCTAGTAATCTTGAGACAGAGACTCATCTTCTGTTTAACAGTTACATCTTTAAAATTAATGTATTTATTTTTTTTCTAGCTGAAAATGTACCTTATAACATACAAATACTTGAAGACAGATTTTAGTGTGAAAGTGTATTTGAGAGGAGACTGGAAACAGCTTCCAGAAGTGAAGAAGCTGATTTACATTCAAGCAGACTCTTCTTTCAGAAAGGAAGTTTACCTGGGGTAACTGCTGGGTGGGAATGTCCTTTGAAATAATGTTAATTGTACCTTGGTTCAAAGAGCTCTTTGAAATTCCTGTAATGCAATTATGCTAAGTCAGAGGAAGTTAAAGGATTGTGTATTGGCAAAAATGCAGTTAGAATCTGAGTTGAAGTCATGTGTCAAAAGTGCTATTGATGATAACATTGACACCTGCCTCTGATAACTTCAAAGTCTGTTCTCTCAGTATGAACTTAAGTTCACTGAGCCCAGCTAGCAAAAGGACAAACCAAGACAGAGACACCAGTCTAGACCTTCAAGAAGTGCAAACGGAGCTATGCCACTTAACAACAGTACATCAAAACCGAGCTCACTGCCTTTTAACATAGAGAATACAATGACTGCGCTCTACCAAATGAAGCCCAACATTTGTACACCTACAGCTGTTAGTCAGACAGAAAGGGAATCTCTGTGACTATCTGCTTTCACCACACTGGTGGAAAAAAAATAAAAGTGCTCTGTGTGAGTTACTGAGGAAAGACTGAGTGTAAAAGACAGCTTCCATGTTGGTTTCTGAAGGCACTGAGGTTCTAAGTGTTTCTGATGTCTTCTGGGCTTGAGTTTTACCCTTGTGGGGGGCCATGTTCAGATGGAGTGAGGGCAGGAGATTTTTCATCTCTCCCACAAAGCCAAAAATGATGAATGAAGTCTGAACTGATGAATGAACCTGGAACTTAAACTTTTGGACTAATGCTCATTTCTCTCTGTATCACCCAATGTTTCTTAAGCTACTATTCAACAAATATGTTTACATATTTTGAGTCTGCTTTGATCATTTCTCTCTTTTTAAATATCAGCCTGATATTTTATTTAATTGCTGCTCTGTTCTGCCCAGTTCTGTGAAATGACACACTAGAACTGAAGAAGCCCAAGCACCTCTTAAGAAGACACTCCTTGTTTGGGTTTGGTTGTGTATATGGTGTAAGAACTTTTGTAGCAGAACTCCAGAGAATGGGATCCAGGTGCTATTAACCTTTTTAGGGGATTCAAGATTATAAAAATCAGTTGGGAAAGGGTTAGAATTTTCTGCCCAAAGCACTTAAGCACTTCTGCTTTTATGTTTCAAAGTCTGCCCAGCCACAGAGGCTCTGCCTTTGGGTTCTGGTCCCGTGGTTTCCCTCTCTGGGCACCAGCTGAAACATGCAGTGGTTTCCACCTCAGTCACAGGCACATGTTCTTTTTTGGAGACAGTCAGAAAAGGGATGGATCAGCCAGGTTCTTCCCTACTTTGGAGTTCACATGCAGGTGAGGCACCCAAAGTGAACTGCTAAATTCTTCTGACTTCCTTAGCAGAGATGCAGAGACTTGGAGCCCCCAAATGCAATAGGAGCCTAATCCTCACTCTCCAGTTTTGTGGTCTGTTAATGCCAGTCTCCTCAGTGTTGAGTTCTGTCTACAGCACCACTTAAGAGGAAGAGATGTAGACTTCATATCATAAAATAGTGGTGGATTTTAGATTTCAGAATTTTTCCAGTCCAGCAGTCTTGCGTAGATACTCCAGAGGTGCTTTTGTTCTGCTGTTCAAATGAATTCTCAGTGAAAAAAATTATAAAAGTGTGCTGAAAAGGAGAAAAAACGTCCCAAATGTGGTTAGAGTGGAGCTGAAAAATATGGATTCAGAGAATCCTGATGAAAAAAATAAATTAAATTTTTTCATGTAGTGCACTGCAGTTAATCCTTGTGCTCACAGTATACTTTATTTAGAATCACTGCAGAATTTCTTCTGATTTTTTTTCTCCCTGAAATTAGCCTGTAGTGCTGTGCTTAAGACTTCACAGGAGCCTAAAGGTATTTGACTTAATTTACTTCTATGAGTTTTGTTCTTTGTTCATTTAATTTAATCATTATTGGTTTTCTCTCCCCTTGACTATCCTAAGATTTTTGTTCTGATACATCATCAGTTATTATTATCTAAACTGTTCTCTATTGAATTCAGGATCCCTAAAATTTCAAGTACCACAATTTCTTTTGAGAATGAGTATCATTAAATGAAACTCTTGAATTAAACTATCTCAAAAGCAGGATGTGCAGCAATAATCTTATATAAAGTTTATAATGACAATTCTAGTCACTGTGTTAACATGTTAACATAAGTATTTTCTGAGTATTTTCAATTTAGTATTTTTATATAATATTAATTATAAATTTTATGATATTATGTAAACATTTTAAAATTGTAAAATATAAAATGTTTTTTTTCTTTTTTTTTTCAAAAAAAAACAAAAAACAAAACCCACAACATTAGAAATGAACAGTTTCATAATCTGTTCAAAGTAAACCAAAACATTGCACAGGATTATGCAAATATATTTGGATAATGAAAGTTTAAAAAATAACATTCATATTGTAAGAAAAAAAAAAAGTATTTTGTGTTGGAAGGGATCTTAAAGCTCATTTAATTCCATCCCCCTTGCCATGGGCAGGGACACCTCCCACCAGGCCAGGTTGACCCAAAGCCCTATCCAACCTGGCCTTGAACACTTCCAGGGATGGAGCATCTACAGCTTCTCTGGGCAACCTGTTCCAGTGCCCCACTATACTCATGGTAAAGACTTTCTTCCTAATATCTAACTTAACTCTACCATTTTTTAGCCTAAAACTATTCCCCCTTGCCCTACCACTACACCCACTGACAAAGATACTTTCTCCAGCTTTCCTGTAGACCCCTTCAAGTACTGGAATGCTATTAGTTCTCCCTAGAGCCTTCTCTTCTCTAGGCTGAACAAGCCCAACTCCTTCAGCCTGTCTTCTTAGGAGAGGTGCTCCAGCCCTATAATCATTTTTGTGGCCCTCCTCTGGCCTCATTCTAATAGGTCCATGTCCTTCTTGTGCTGGGGGTCCCAGAGCTGAATGCAGCACTCCAGATGGGGTCTCATGAGAGCAGAGAAGAGGGGGAGAATCACCTCCCTCAACCTGCAGGCCACGCTTCTTTTGATACAGGATACAGTTGGCCTTCTGGGCTGCAAGTGCACATTGTCGGCTCATGTTGGGCTTCTCATCAACCAACCACCCAGGTTCTTCTACTCAGGGCTGCTTTCAATCCATTCTCTGCCCAGTCTGTATCTGTGTTTAGGATTGATGCAAGACATTTGGTCTTGTTGAACATCAGAAGGTTCACACAGATCCACCTCTCAAGCCAATAGAATGCCATATTCCACAAGTTGAAGATGATGTATACATTTGTATTTACATACATAATTATCACTTCTCTACATGTAGTTACATTAGTATTGTTGGATATTTTATGGTTTGACATTTTGAATCTAACTGTAGAAAGTATGCCTTCAGGTGAGTCTCTGTCAGCTAAAAATATCGTCCTAGATAAGTACATACAACCTCCACATTAGTGCTAATTACACCCAGAAGTAGATTATTGTGTTGAAATAACAGAATTCCAGATAGTTCTTTAGTTTGTCCATTATTAAGCTAGATCTTAGCTTGCATATATGTGATAGTATGAAGCTGAACATCCCGATTATCCAAAGGGTTAGTGACAACTCCCATTAGAGAACTATGGTCAGCATATACTATACTGCAGCTCCTAACATTTTATAAACCCAGGATAAAGGTAAAAAAGGAGTTTCTGACTCATTGTACCCCATATGACGGTGCTTTTCATGGACCATGACATCATGTAATACATTTTATAAATTGTCCAAATTCCAGCTTAAGATTGATCATTTGTTTAACTTTTTCACTATTAGAAGGCTATTTCAGCCTGTCACTCCTACAAAGTTAAAAAACTTGTCTTTAAATCTATCATCAGTGAGTCATAGCTTTGTCTTAAACTATGTTCTGTCATGTCTGGCATTGCAATGGAAGGCAGCTCACCTCCTCCCCAAGGAAGACAACCAAGGCTCCCCATGCAGATGGATGAAAACCTCAGCCTTGCTAGAACAAAGCAAACACAAAAACTGCTGCTTGCTGCCAGATAATCTCTAATCCATCTATTGGATCTCACTTTCCATGAGATGAATCAGATCTTTGATGGCAAATAAAAGCCTTGTCTGCATTGGTCTGAGTGATGCTCTACTTTCAGAAACCAGAGGGGTGTTTAATTCTTTTGCATACCAAACTATGAATATGAGACAGATAGATACCTTACTGTTTTTGAGTTCAAAGACAATGCTGGGTATGGCTGCCTTGCAGAAAGATTTAGAAAAGGTAAGGATCAGATTGTAAGCATTTTACTCCTGTTTTACTACGTACTTTACTTTTGCAAGTTCCACTCAGGCAAGTCATAAAATTGTAGCAACAAGTTATAGCTATAGTAGATTAATTGTAGTAGTTTTTTATTTTATTTTATTTTTATTTTATTTATTTATTTATTTTAATTCCTCATGCCTTAACTTAAGCTATGACTCTTGAGCTCTTGAGATTTTTTTTTTTTAATTATTGTATTTAAATTGGTGAACCAACATTGCCAATATTTTTTGTACACTGCATGCAGAGTGGATGGTGCACCTGAAAGTACTTCAACATTGAAACACTGACAGTTAAATGTTTGACCAACATTACTTCACTGAGGACAGAATGTTCAACAGTAGCTGACTTGCAGGATTTCCAAAAGACTATTTTAGTCTGAGTGTCAGGTATGAGACTTCTTGCTTTTAAACCACACTTCTAGGCTGTTGGAGTAAGAGATATTATAAAAGAAGCATTTACTTATCGGGATTCCTTGGATTTCTTTGCTGCTGTTTATAATGGTATCATCTGGTGCTCAAAAAATGTGAAAAACCTTTTTCAGAAAGCAGTAGAAAGACAGTTTATGTTCCTTTTTACTGATTACTTTTGTGTGATGCTAGGAAACAATTATTTTAAGTGGATTACTTTCAAAGAATAACTTAATTTGATAATAAAACAAATACTGCTTTCCCATTTATTGATGAATCAAGCAAAGTAATTGGATTTATTACTTTTGAATCTATGAGTAATCCTGTTTTCAAATCACATATGTGTTTCCTCCTCTGCTTTTATGTTCATCAGGAGATGACACTTATTTATTCCTTCTCCTTCTGGCAGAAATTCACTTTTTTGAATCAGGACAGCACTACTTCTGAGCTCAAAATGGAGATAATTTATACTTATTCAATAAACATTCTTGATGAAAAAAAAAAAGAAAAAGAATAAGAAAAAGTGAGCTTCAGTCATTCTGAGTAGCTAAAAAACCTCTCTAATTAAAACATATCTCAAATTATATATAATATACACATAACAGTGGAATAGATGTTCTGATGCTGTTTTGTATAATTTATAGCAGGGGCCTGGAGGCTGAAAGGCCCCTGGAACATATATATCTCAGCCTGGTATATAAAGGATATCTCTGAATATAGTTGATCTGGGGAGTGGCCATGCCAAGCATTAGTGACACTTCTCCTCCCTCTGCTTTTAGCTTGATACCACAAATCCACTGTGCTGAATCTTTAGAAGATTATAGATGCTTTAAGTAATAATAAAATCATGGAGGATATTTTTTTAAGCTAACTGAATTAGTAAGTAAAATATTAATTTAAAACAGTAATTAAACTTGTAGTAGTTTAGACTCCTACAGCTTCTCTTAAATAGGGATCTCTCATCAGTTTACAAATATAGGTAAACTTTGTAGGTTCTGTACTTAAATGCTTCCTTTGTTGTACAGGGCCGGTCTGCACTTAAAATGATCTGTCAGTGTAGCTATATCCACCCGTACCAACAGATTTCTTTTGTAGAAATGCAGCGTATATGAGAAAAAACAATTCCTATTTCAATGTAAAGTAAAATCTATTCCTTGGGGAACTGTGTCTGCATGTTTTTGTTTAAAATGTGATTTCTTTTCGTACTTCTATTCAGCCCTGTAACTAGCAATGCTTTTAAGAGCAGATCAAATCACGAATTGACAGTATTAAAGAAGCTCATTCAAACTTGGATTATTTTCTTTCTTAAAGGGCAAAAAATGCTTGTGCTCAAAATACATTATTTTATTGACGGAATTCATTGATCAGCATATGCTCTTGGTCCCATTGGTAAAGATACAAATCTGGTACATTCTCCAGCTTTACCACCTTCACTCTGCATCAGTGCTGTCCTTCTGCATGACAAAGCACTGCTAAAAAAAAAAAAAAGTCCTTCCAGAGGTGAAGGAATACATCTGTCAAGGTTGAACTGCACAGTCAGTTTCTATATCTTGCAGCTGTAACCAAATTGTGTCTGCTGAAAATCACAGAGTTCTACTGGCTCTCATGATTTTACTCTGGATCTCAATATTTAGGTGTTTTTCTTGGTTTGTCAGTGTCAGCCATGCTCTTTAGTGGTGGTCAGCAGTGAATGATAGTGATTTACTTAGGAGTTGCCAAGGTTTCCAGGCTACCAAGTGGAATTGTGGTTTACAGCTGAAAAATTTCAGTCCAGCTTTTCCATTTGTAAATGCCAGTTCAACCCAGTGCTGCACATTTGCATTTTATTTTATTTTTTTTAAGGGGATCAGAATGTGGTGTTTTAAGTGAAATGATAATTTCAGTTCAGGGCAGAATAGAACCAGGGAGAAGGAGGGGCATATTATTTGTTAGGAAAAGAATGCTGTGGGCTTTGTGGTGCTGTGGGAAAGCTTTCTCCTGCTGAGTCTACCCAGAGCACCAAATTCCACATCCATTGCCCTGATTCTACCATGTTTTCCCCCATGCCTCTTTCCATGTATTTACAGGAAAAGCCAGATCTGTTGGACTAATCTGATATCATCTTTCCTCCTCAGCCTCCTCTTTCTCTCCCCTTTGCTCCCAGAAAGGGCAGGGAATATTTCTGGCTGTTGCAGAACATCATAAGGCTTTCACACATCACTTCCAACACATTCCTCGCCTGCGTTCATCCAGGAAGAATCTGCTGCGTTTGATTTCTGTCTCAGGTCACTCATCTCACAGCTATGTGCCAGGTCAGTGCCAGTGAGCTGTCTTGCATGGCAGAGCTTTGTTATGCAGGTTGGAGGGTCAAGTTTCACATGTTCAAAAGGAGACTGTGTAAAGACAAAGAGAAACAGTATACTTCTAAATGCCAGTAATGCATAAACTACTGTATCAACCACACAACATGAATATCTTTATCCAGCTGTGTTTATATATGATTTTCATTAATCATGGGTGTTCCTAGCATTTGACACAAAAAATGTCACTGTTTTTCTGTGAGGTTGCCTTTATATTAAACAATTGTTCTTCCAAAAAATAATATCACTTTCCCACAGCATTAACTGACCAGCTGATATGTCACTCACTTTTTTTTTTTTTTTTTTAAATCTCAGAATGCAGTCCTGCAAATTGCTGTTCTTTGGATCATCATTTATGAAAGAAGATACCCTTTTCTGTCCAGCATGAATTAAAATAAAGTCACTTTAAATCTATCTTTTAAAGTCAAATTTATTCCTGACATCACAGTACAGAAAAGAGTGTAATTGCACCATGGATGAACTTAGTCTCATGAGTTTAACTGTGCTCTGAAAGCTTTTTGATGTATGTGTTGTATTTTATTTATATTTTTTTTCTTTCTTTCTCTTTTTGTTTCTTTTGTTTTTTCTTTCTTAATACCAGTGCTGTTTGGTGTCTATATTAGTAACTGTAACACTGAATACAGCAGAACGCTAATAAAGCTAATGGCATTTTAGCCTTTGTCAAAGATTATGCACAGTGTTATAACCAACAAAAAATAGTTATTTTCAGAGATATGCATTCTGAGAGATCGGAAGTACTTGAACATTTATTGACTACAGAGAAACTGTTTGAATTCAGACAAATGCATTTCACACAATTCATTTCAGGGCTGATTCATTTTATCTGCATGTCTCCTGTGCCAAGTGGGAACATTAGGCCTCTTTAAAAAATGATGTGGGATAATAAATGCTGCAGGCATTTGTTTTGCTGAAATGAAGTAATGGCAGAGAAGCATATGGTGAAATATATTTTTAATTACTTTTCAACAATGTTAAATGTTTTTTCCTTATTTTCATATTTAATGCTCTTGATCAAGCTTGGTAAATAGGCAGCTCTTATGGAACACATGACTTCGTGCAATAACACATGACTAATTTTATGGGCAATATTATATATCACTGTATATCAGCAACATATTATACGTAGAACTTGGTTTATGGTGCTTTGTGTCATTGAAGGAAGATGAGGATGAGGGGGGCTGGTTTGTTCCTGTTTTATTTTTTCCTAAGAGCCCACAGCTCTCAACATCTTTAGTTTCATTTTCTTATTTTTTTGTTTGTGCATGTAAAGCAGGAAATGTGCTGCTCTTCTGGTAGACTAAACAAAAGGAAGCCCACCTGGGACCAAGAGGAGACACTAGCCTCCCCTTTAACAACTTCAGTTCTGAATCACCCTCCCATTCATCCCCTGCCTTCACCCATCCCCAGAGTACAGGGACTAAAGCAAAGTGAACACAAACAAAGGACACCTGTTCCCAGACCTACTAAAGAGAGAAAAGCTGCTAGTGCCTAAAGGCTAAAGCTGAGCTGAAGGTATTATGGCTACAGAAGTTGGCAAGGCTGCAGATATACCTGCACAAAGGAAATAGGAGCCTATTGCACAATGCCAGCAAAGAGCAACTAAAGAGTAACTTACATGAAAGGGTAATGTAACCATCCGGCAGAGGAAAGTCTAGGCCTGTGCCTATACATTTATCTTGTTGGGAGGTACACAAATGTTCCCTCCATACAAAATATTAAAAATAAAATAAAATAAAATAAAACCAATGGTAATTTACCATTAACATTTGAAGCAGGCAACCATGCTCTCCCCTCACTTGCTACGGAGCTTGCACAAATTGTTTTTCTGCAGACAACAGCCATTACCAGTGTGAGTAGAAAGATGCTTCCTGTAGCATACCCTGGAGGTCAGCAGACTCAGGCTACTTCAGACCTCTAAGTCCCGAGAGCTCCTCAAAGTGGCTGCTCTGAACCATCCCCTTTTTCTGCTTGGGTGGCTTTTCTTCTAGTGGCTCTAGAAGTATTGCAGAACGGAGAGAGGGATCTCTCTCACGTGTCCAGTGTTTCTTTTCTCATTGCAAGTGATTCAGAGGATTAAAGCAGCAGGATATAAAGCAACAGATGGGGATTTCATTCATTCCCTGTGCTTTGAAAACAGCTTCTAAGAAATATATCCATTGTTATTATTGTGACCTCCACCATGGTGAATGTAGATTTCCACTTGAGATGGGAGGGGAATGCCTCTGGGTCTGGGGGAGTGGGCACCACAGTGGAGAGAACCACTGGTAATAATCGCTCCACATTATTCAAGCAAAAAACTGTTTTTTAAAAAAAAAAAAGGTCAGTGTGTGGAAAATGTACAGGATACTCCTTTTTTTTTCCTCCATCTCTTCACCTTTTCCTGGGGATTCATTGCAGAAGAGCAGAAGCCACAGACAGTGGCAGTTGTAGAGGTTAACCCCCAGTATGGCTCCTGTCATGAGGTGCTGGCCTCTCAGGCCTGCCTTTGATGTTAGAAAATAGATCAAACTGAAAATAGAAACAAAAATTTTCCTGTAGGAGAAGAAAGACCACACCATGGTCTTGGGCCTGGTTCTCATGCTGTTTGAAGTAGTGGAGGGGGAACTGGCCATTTCTGAGCCCACTGGTATGATGAACTTACAACAAGAGGGAAAGGTAGCATGTCTGTCCCTCATCAAAGGTCTATGGAGAGGGTGGAGGCAATTTTCTTCAATTCCTTCTCTCTGAAGACTGTTTGTTGGAGGATTCCCAGGGAGAGCCCAGTGCTAACCAAGGGTTTCAGCCACAGGGAAAGGGGTGAAAAACATAGCCTCCAGAAATGTCCTTGTTCTTGGAGATACCAAAGGGAAAAATTAGTCCCAGAGAAGAAGATTTTGCTTCTGGGGTTCATAACCTAGTGGTGATACAGAGCTTCCAGAACCCAGATGTGATAGAGGACATTAGCTTTTCCAGAGGCTTCGTTTTTAATCTCCACACATGAAGAATTGGGTCAATTGTGCATGGCCAGAGACAGCAGTTTCTCTTGCACTGTAGCTTGGCATACTGGTGATAACACTTTCTGTAAATCAAGACAGGCTGTAAAAAGTGACAAAAACTGTGAAATTCAGCTTGCCAGGAAGCTGTTATCATGTATGTATATCTTTTAGGGGTAAAAAACAAAACCAAAACCAAAAACCACCACTTAATATCCACATCCCATTTTGTCAATTTTTCAAAACCCCTGACAGGAACGTGAACGATGCTCAGAAGCTATTACATGTCGTGATTATAATTTGTTCTTTTTGAAGAGGGTGATGTCTAAGTTGTTTTTGATGATTACATTTCCTTGGTCTATATTTATTCAAAAGGCACTTTTGAAACCTGAGAATTGTTTCCAAACAGTATGCATAAATGATTAGCACTGCTTTCAGTCGTGCAGTTTGATCCATAGCCCCTTTAGATGTTAGCCTAGATGTGAAGACAACGCCCTGCCTGGTGCTGAAAGAATAGATCATAGCATTTGCAGCAGCTGAAAGAGTTGGAATGGTTTAAAGATAAAGCCAGCCACTTCCTATAGAATCAGTGAGAGCTCTAGGTTTTAAAATCCACTGTATACTTTGCATGTGCTAAGGACATGGTGTTTACCAGCAGAATGCTCTGTAAGCGGCTAGTAAATACCATGGCTTCAAACCAACAGATTTCCTGTTTCAAGTTTCACTCTCTCGCCTACATGCAACTTAGTCCTACTTTGTGGTTGTTATGCCACAAACCCAAAATTATCTTCTAATTTTTCAAATTCAGAAGAAATTTGGTCTATGTAATTGTTTAATGTCTCTCTGAAGAATCAGGGCATTTTACACAAGGCTCACCAGAATGAATACATATCCCAGACATCTGCCTTTGAAAAGAAGGTTCTTCATCATGCCAGGAAGGGAAATATTTTGTTAGTGCTGCAATTTCTTTTCTAGCTAAGTAACAAAGAACATTTGAGTTTGGATAAAATGGGTGCGTATTTTTTCTTTGTGTTCATCTTTTGTTTTAAAACTATTATTACCATCCTTCATCATCTGAAAACCAGGAAGGAGCAGCTTTCCTTGAGGGAAGACCTTTAGACTCTATTTACTTCAAATAATAGGTAACCACCTAGTGAAAAAAAAAAACAAAAAACAATGGCTGTGTTTTGGTTACATGTTCTATAATGAAGCCTGTATAACTCTCCATAGATTCTATTACTCTTTAGACTCATATTTATTTGAAAAAAAAAAAAAGAACAGCTGTTGCAAAAATTAACATGTGTTCCAAAAAAGGTACATGAGGTGTGATTTTTAAGGGTGCAACCACGAGAAATGTGGAATGAACATGTACTGATTTTATCTCTGTGAGAACTAGCAGCAGTGTGGTCTGATAGCTTTTACAGTCTTTGCTGCTTTTTTACCAGACTTCCCCTCTGCAGATCCTGTTCCTTGATCCATTTTTCTCCCCAATCTGATCTGATACCTTTTTCCAAATTTCATATGTTTACTGCCCTTTGGTTGACCCATTATTTTTTTCATCTGCTGTTTTTATATGACCCATTTTTTTTTCATCTGCTGTTATTTAAGGCTACAAATTTTGTTAAAATTCACCAGGCAGGCTTAACGCAGACCCAAACCCAACCTGTGCAATGTGGATGTGTATTATTGGGAGCAAGAGGACAGAGTTTCTTCAGCTACTGCCTGCACATCCATATAAAAGGAAACAGTCATTTAAATAGATATTATTCTGAAAGGCAGAAAAGGAACAGGATTATGTGTCCCCCTTTTGGTGATGATGTGTTGTGAAGCACACCTGATATCTTAGTACTTTTGTATGCCAACTAGCGGCTGCAAAGCTGGAGGGAAGAAGCACATTCTGCAGTTGTACCACAGGGGAGAAAATAGCAAATGGATCAAAAAAAAAAAAGTACTGAGGGGCAATGCTGTCTGTACCTTTATGCACAGAGATTGGGGATGGCACAACTGGAATCATACAATAGGTATATGGTAATACTTAAGTATTTATGTGGAGTTGCTACGAGGGTGGAGGGAAGCACCGCAGTGATATCTGGTAAATCCATCCCTACTCCTTCAGCCTTCTCCTTTCTCCAATGAAATTAAAAATGTCCTTCAGATGTCTAGTCTTAATCTATTTTAAATTATCTGTAAATCCTTTACTGAATTTGGGCTTGCATCAAAAGTGGACAGAATGAAGGCCACTAGCCAGAGTTGTGAGATAGAACAGATAGAATCTATATAATATGTACCCCCTTAAAAACAATTAGTGTCTTAAGAGCAGTAACAGAATATGAACTATAATCTTGGTGTTCTTAGATTGTCAGTTTGACTCCAAATAAACTACCATTTAAGGCCAGTTTGTAAATGGGGTAGGAGTGTTAAAAAACAATAATTGATGCTAGCAGTTTTCATCTATCATTTTCCAGTGAATGATTTTCTATTTAATTCCTGCTAATGTTTATGAACAGTTTTCTTATGGGTATCTCTCTCTCTCTCTCTCTCTCTCTCCCTTTTTTCCTTTTTAATTTATTTCTTTTTTATCTTCCTTTGTTTGGTGTTCTGGCAAATTTGTCTTCTAAAGAAACTGTGTTTCACTTTGTAAACCATGCCAGAGGAACGTCTGCAACTGCCAAGGTGAGAGCTAGCTCTAAGTCACAAACGCTTTTATGGTCCACTAAAAAGGAAGAAGTGCACACCTCAGAACTGTGAATTTCAACACATCTTCTGGCAGCACATGCAAGGCAGGATCATTTCAGTAAGCGTAGTAGTATTTTTAAAATCCAATTAAAGATTTTACTTTCAAGATATCTTATTTTCTGTTCCAAATAGTCTGAACTCTATGGTATAACTCTGTCATCCAGACGAAAGCCTGAAATTAAGAGAAACATTATACGATTTTAGAATCTATTATGCATCTTTTTATTTATTGAAGGCTTGCTGTAGAATCTGCTTGTTTCCAAGGAATGAAAGTTGCTTATTATCCTGGATAATGAGAGAGAATGTCGTCATCTATAATTGTTAGTTTAGGATACTTACTGTACCCTTCCATTATAAAGTGGTTTGCATAAAAAACATTCAGTAAAGGAAGCAGCTTTTAAAGACTTTCTTTAAAAAAAAAAAAAAAAAAGATTTGTATACAAGTGAAATTTATGCATTTTTGACTGAAAAATGTATTGGAAAAAGTTTCTAATTGACAGATTGTAACTTGAATATGGATGCTATTTACTGAATGCAATCCATGAATATTACAGTCTGTTTTTTTTTTCCACCCCTATTATTACAGAAGTATGCTTCTATATATACATAAGTATATAAATAACCCACCTGCCTATGTATATATATGCCTGTCTATGTAGGTGTACTGTATATGCCCTTATTGCTTTTTTTTTTTTTTTTTTTTTTAACGTAGAATTTTGCAGTATCTAGGCATTTTGTCAAGTCTATTCCTTGTTTTATTTCCCTGATTAATCTCTTGCAAGATAATCTTTACTGGGTAAGAAGGTTTGCATTAGCACCCTCTGGCTGAATATGACAGCTCTGTAAACAGCAGCTGTACAGGGTCAGACATGAGATCTAGAAATCAAAACTGTATGGGCCATAATCACAGCTCATGAGATGAACACTATGTGCTGGAATTGACTGCCAGACAGCCTATGTTTGATAAGTTGCACTAGACTATATGTCACACTTTCTACAGCAGTAGTATTTGACACACACATAAAAGTGCTTATACGTTCAAGATAGAAAAAAAAAAAAAGTGTGAGAGAGAGATAAACGTATTCTAAGTTCTAGGAAGAGGATATTAAAACCATTCAACTAGAAGGACATTCTCAGAGGAAGAAATATTTGTGTCTAAAGGATTGGAAAACCAGTTTAGACCTAAACCCCCACGATCATCAGGTATTCAGGCTGTTAGCTCATTCTGAAGTTGAAGAGTTAGAGTTAAGTCTGTGACTGCAGTTAGCCAGTAAAGGTTTATGCCTGCACAGAAGAAAAAAACCTCAGGACTGGAACAGTGTACCCAAAGAGCCACAAGATGAAGAAAATTAGAAGTTTTATAACAAAGAAAATAGTAAAAAACAGTGTTAAAATTGGCATCAACATTCAGTTTAAGAGTTCACATTAAACTCTCCTCCTGCTATCAGTCATGGACTTTTCATCCAAAGCAAGATAGCTTTCATCCATCTCACTGACATGTCCTGCCAGGCTCAGGGTAACTCAGCCTATGTTTTGGATATCATTGCTGGGATGTCAGACTGAGGAAGGAAGCTGCAAAATGATTGCAGTTCATTACTAAGCACACACACGTGTTACTCCCCCATGGTTAGGAGGTATAATGTGTCCCTGTGAGCATGCAGACACAGCTGGGAGCCAGCTTTTGACTTCTGTCAGTGTCTAATTAAAATAATGCTAATGCTACTAATTCTAACAATAAAATTATGACTTTGTAAAACAAAGCAAAAAGAAAAAAAAAGTTCACTACAGTGCTAAGTATTTTATTTATCTATCACTTCCCTTCACCTTTGAATAGACAATGATGGGAAATGTCTGCATCAAAACTGTCCGTGGCAGTTCTTCAAATATATTGGTGAGGCTTGAAATTTAATAAGTCTGCAAAAACACCTGTGTTTTTCTGAGCTCTCCACAGCCAAGGTTCTTCCAAATTTCAGCCTACTGAAGTTGAAGCTCCCCAAATCCTCAAAAGCACTGTGGCTCCAAGGTACTCAAATATCTTTGCATGCTATGCCAAGCTTTCCAAACAATTTCAGTTCTTCTTCCTATACTTTATAGAGATTGTAATTCACTGCTTTCTTGGTGGGCAGAAGTGATGTTACTTTGTGAAGAGCTAGATAGAAATTCCCCTGGTATGGGATTTGACAAGTAGCTCTCCTTATATTTCAGAACTTTTGGGTTTCCATCTAATTAGGTTGTACATTGCTGGGAAGTAGGCACCATGCTGTGTTTACTTGCTTGCATGAAGTCAGACAGAGTCCAGAACAGCTCAGGTGCTTTATAAAACACAGATGTATGTATTTATTTATTTATTTCCCCCCTGAGGAAGTGTGTAGGGCATGGGGAAATAAGAGGAATACTTTTGATCCCCAAATTCACCAGTCTTTTAGGAAAGCAGAACGATTCATATTGCAACAATTAAATTGTCACAAGTTGAAAAGCTTGGATACCTTTTATTTATAGTGCTTCTGTTGTTTTACTAGAGAATGAGACAGGAGGTATCTACTTTGTTGTAAGGCAATGGCTATGAAACTCATCTTCAGGGGGAGGTAATCTTGACAGAATTTACAACAACAGAATGTGCATTCCCTTTCTGAAACCATTTGTTATTATGAAAACTGGATGTTGTACCTAATAGAAAAGACCATAGTTTCAGGATAGTCCTAGACTGGGAGTTGTGTCTTCTATTTCAGCCTGCAGGTTGTACAGTGAACTGGTGTCCACAAATGAGTGGAAGGTCATCTGTAAAATAACTGCAAAAATTTGTAATAAAAACCTTATATACACACTGTTCCATACATTTGAGACTTTTGTGTCACTAGTGTCAGCATTTTTGTTGGATATATGCGTGGAAGAGGGTACGTCTTATTTTCCCTTTTCCCCAGAAAGTTAACATGGTGTTGGAATTGAGGGAGTTCAAGAAATAACAACCCTTTTTAGATTTTGCATGCACATGCAAGATTTGCATGCACCCACACGTATTGCAAGCAAAACATGTCTGTATTTGAGTTTGGACCTGAAGTCCTGGATCCAAAAGCCACCACTTTGTCATTCAGCTTCCCTTCAGGATCTCTAGCACCAGTCAGCTGTTGTCACAGGTGGCACACATTTAGCAGGACCCCTCCACAAGCACTGCTGTGGCTGCATCTGGAAGTCCCCAGCTCAGCTGAGCTAGAAATCAGCTGATCCTCTGGTCTTGTTCCTCATGACGTTATGCCTGAGTTCCTCCTGTTACACTGGGTGTTGACATCTTGGAAATATCTGTGGAGCTGATCTTGATTCACAGGGTTATGGATCTCACCTCAAATAACTCCTGTATCTGGGGGAGTTTCACTAGGCTTTGGGATAGTGAGGAGTTTATTCTGATTAGGGATGTTCTGCTACTTAGTTTATGGCCTTTAGGTGCCTTTGGCCAATCATGGAAAGGAGGACAGTTGGCCAAGTCTGAATGTTGTGACCTGTAAGCTTGATTAAATTATCATTTGTTAGGCTGACAAGGAAATGGTCCTAACAGCATCAGCTATTCTAACTTGATCTCAGCCATTGGGGTCCAGGTCAGTAGGCCATCATTGACTAAAAATGAGGTAATTTACTTTAATGAGACAAAAATAGCTTATTTTTGCCTTACAAATGACAATGGATATGACTTGTATATCTGTATGGCATGTATTTTTGCTAACTAAGTAGTGTGGCTAGCATGTTCTTTAAGCTTCATGATCTTCCTTGCAGTTCTAAAGTTTCTGTGTTCTCTGTAGACTCAGACCATATATTATTATATCACTCTTGTGAGGAAGGAAAGGTAATGTAGTGCTACAAATATTTTTGCCTGCATTAGGGAGGAGTACATTGGTGCTTTTGTGATTTGAAAAAATGTGACACTGTGTCAAAGTCTTTATGAGTTTTTTTTTCTTTTCTTAGGTTAAGTTAAATTGCTGTTTTGTTCCTCATGTTAGCTTCAGTGTTTAACATACCCGAGGTTATTTTGAAAAAGGATTAACTAAGGGAATAGGATGAATCAATGTTCTATGCACATCCTTGAGAAGGTCAGATCAAGACACCCAGACTTTTAAGGAAAGGTAGATTACTTGGTTGTGGTGTGTACCAGTATTCTCTCCAGCATCTTTCAAAGCAGCTGGTAATTTCAATCAGATTTTATTGTAAAGATCTAATGGATAATGTATCAAATTTGTGTATTTTTTTTTGATGTTGTTGTTAGTGGGTAAAACTTTCCTTCCATCTCCCTTTCCAGTCTTACATTGGCATGGTTGAGTGAAGTGCTTTTAAATAGCAGTGGACCGTGCCAGGCCACTTCTCACAGGCAGTGAGTGCAAGCACTTGAGTATACAGCAATTTCACACCAGTTGAACAGTGTTGCAGAGGTAAAGTTTAAAAAAAAAAAAAAAAAAAAAAAAAAAAAAAGCTTTTTGTGTTATGTCTTTGGCCTTTAAGAGATGACCAGGCAGAGTTTTCAGTAAAAGCTAGATTACCTGTGGAGAAAAGGCTGTGGAAGAAGGGAAATGGATTGTTGTCTAACTGGATGCTGTTTTCTACACAGAATTCAATACACAATGAAACACAGTCTGGAGGCAATTCTGTTTCATACCAATGCAAAGAGCAACCTCAGCCTTTTAAAGGCACGTATACATATGTATACATAACCCATGTGTCATGGATCTGGCTAAGCTCCCTGGCTAGACATTGGGCAGACAGTAGAACATGTGTGCTTTAAGCTTTGAAGGCTGAACAAAATCTGTATAGTCCTAGGATTAACTTGAGATTTGTCCTTGCTCTAGATTACCTTTTCCCAAATTTTAGCCAGCATGAGCATGCTGGGCTGCAACTCACTTCTCAGGTGCATGTGGTGCTGTAAACAAATTATTCTCTGCTAAATAGAGCAAGAAAATCTTCCTGCCTAGCTAAAATAATAACTCCTGTTTATACTCTCAGCATGAGTTTCTTTTCATTCTGTGACAACCTAAGCTGCTTCTGCAGCTTGTGAGTTAACTTCTGTTTGGCTGCTTCCTCAAGGAAGTCACCTTTTCTCTTTTCAGATACACTTACCTCTTTCTTCATTTCTTCCTCTCTCTGTTTTGTATTTTATTTTATTTTTATTTTATTGTCTGTCTTCTATATCTTTGTTTTGCCTGTGGGAACTTTTCCTGGCTCCAACTCACTCTCTGTGGAGAATTGATCCTCTTAAACTTCAGTGTCTCACTGTCCCCAGTGTTTTCATCTCAGCAGATAACCATTAAGATTTAATTACTAACTGCTGTCTCTGGTCTGGAAAAGCTGTAATGCAGACCTTGGTCAGCAGTACATGTGCACAGGGATATCCCAAAGTACACCTGACTTCTTAGTAACAGCTTCATAATATCAGCCAGAGCTAATAGAATGTGCATGGACTTCCCTCTGCCTGAAATGTAAAACACTGCTTCCTTAATGCCCTACTATGCAACTAGATAAACACAGATTTTCTTCTTCCTCTAGCTCATTTGCTCGGCACTCAAGCACCAATTTAGAATGACTGATCTGGTTTTAATCCAGATGGCTTGATGTTGTGGTTTCTCTCCCTCTCACTAACTCCCGCCTCTACCCCTTCCCCTGAGATTTGTCTGCATTGTTTGGTTCTGTTTTACAACCCTTGAGTAGGACAAGTATTCTGTTCACTCCCTGACTGGGTACCTGACATTTGTGCTTCCATTGTCTGCCAAGTCTTTCTAGTCACTCCTAGAGACATGGTGTTTAAAGACAGCTCCTCTGGGAATGGCATTAGAGCGGCACTGATTGTCTCACAATGTAGCATCGCCCCTATAGGTACCAGGTATTTTCTTGGCAGCTTGTCTTAACCTTTGAGTGGAACGGAATAGCTGATAAAGTGTAAGGAGGTCTGAAAGACATTAGTAGAGATCTGTGAGGAAACATCCACAGCATCTGCCTAGCTCCAGATCTGCTCAGTGCTGTAATCACGATGTTGATAATCTACTGAGTACTTCTGAGACTTAAGGGGGGAAAAAATAATAATAATAAAAAAAAAACCACTGCCAAAACTGCTCATACTCTCAAGGTGTATGTGTGAAGATAATGAATATTATTATCCTCTCTTTAAAGACTTAGAGGCTGTGCATAAATGATTTACACAGAGCCCCAAAGGAGTCTGTGTTTGACTAGGGAGCTGAACTTTAATTGTACCTGACTTTAATCCTGTGTTCTGACTGTACCTCCCTCATTACCTACCTGTCCATTTTCATTAGCACTCATATCCTTCAGTCTCATTAATAAAACTGAGAAGGTGTTTTATCATGGCTACTAAACAAGAAACTTAATCGAGACCTAGACTTGAAATGTTTACTCACCTCTAACACCCATTGCCTAAAATTGCTGTCATTTACACTGAATGTTAGCTATGTTATGACATTAGCTGTGACATAGTTAATGTCAGCCATTAACCTTGGGTTATGGTCACAGAATCACAAGTGACTAAATTACTTTTTTTTTTTTTTTTTTTTTTTTAAGAGACTAGTGCCTACAGCTGGAAATTACTGTCCCCAGAGATGACAGTCCAGTGACACTTTAAGTCAGTCTTAGTGTGTTCATGGTCCTGCCTCTTTGGCACCTCCAGAAAGATATTTCCATTCCTTTTCTTTTGCTGGCACCAGCATCTCTGTATCCTGCAAAATGAAAAAGTTCAGAGAGAAAAACACCCCAACTTTTTTTGAAAGAGCTGGTTTCTGTATCTTAACTGACTTAGTCTTGAGTCAGTTACAAAATGGTGCTAGCACATCAGAGGGTGCAGGATCATTGTCTGCTCTTTCTTTCATTGGTTTGAACAACCTCAGCTGAGAGGCTGCTGGTTGCCCACAAGGGCTAAAAAGGTCTCATGCAAAATAAAATATATTAACTTGAACACCACTGAAAAACAGCTAAGAATAGATAAATGATCAGTGTCTGTCTCAGGTCAACAGCATTAGCCTTACACAACTAGCTGACTTAATGATTTGAGATTGTACTACTGTGCCTACAGACTTGTGTTGGACTGGGGAACAGTGGATGTAAAGGTTATTACCAGTCCAGTTACCAGCTCTAGTAGAAGCTACTGCCTGTGTTGATCAAGTTGTATGTTCACTTGATGGGTGAAATTCAAAACAGAAATATATGGTAGATTAAATTACTGCCCTTACTTATGGGAATTGCAGGACTTGATCAACCACTTTTCCACCTTTGTAACATGAACAGCCATGCAGGGGAGTAACATGCAGGGGAGGCAGGGAAATGGGGCTGGGAAAATAAACTCTTCCATTTACTTTGATAGGAATGCTATTAAAGTCCTTGTCAATGCCATAACATGGTTGCCACTTGTACTGTTGGCTAGTGAGGAAGTCTTCTCTCAAGAGGGATGTACCCATGTAGGGTAATTTCAGCCATGCTGAATTCTTGAAAATACAGAGAAAAAATAAGTTAAATTTTGTTTGCTGAAGAATATCATTTCAAGTTTGACTGGAATAGATTATGGGTTTGGATCAAGTTTATTTAAAGAATTTTGGCAGAAAAAAAAAAAAAGGAATAAAGAGTATTTACTTTTAATTTTAAAAAGTTTGCCCTCTCTCTTCAGAAGCACCCCTTAAACCAGCTCTCTTTCCTTATGTGTTACTGCCCTAACCTTCTCCCTAAGGGATTTATGGCATTAGTTTAGGAGCTCTTGTTTCAACTGTCTGAATAACTAACTAAATATTAATTTGAACAGAAGTTACTTAACTGTCAGGCAATAAATTCAGTTTCTCTTCCTCTGTATCATTTTTGTGACCAAAAGCTGAGCTGCATTAAAGACCAAAGGACTTTCAAACCTTCACAGGAGCTTTCATTCTGCTTCATATGTAGCTTCTCACCACAGCTATGGGGATCTAAGATGTGACCAGCTGACCTTAAATGTTCCTTCTGTTCATCTGTTCTCTTTACACCCAAATCAAACTTTATCTGCTTCCAAGCTGAGACTGTACATGAAGTTCAACAATGAATTCTACCTAACCAAACCCTAACTAAAACAAAACTAACCTTACCAACAGGTCAAGGGAGGTGATTGTCCCCCTCTGCTCTAGCTTTGTGAGGCCCTACTTGGAGTCCTGCATCCAGGTCTGGGGCCCCCAGCAGAAGAAACATGTGGATCTATTACGGTCCAGGGGAGGGCCATGAAAATGATCAGAGGGCTGGAACACTTCTCCTGTAAAGAAAGGCTGAGAGAGCTGGGGGTGTTCTGTCTGGAGAAGAGAAGGCTCTGAGGTGACTGGAGCTGCAATAATGCAGCATTTCAATATATAATGGGAGCTTATAAAAAAAGTGGAGAGTGACTTTTGCTTAGACAGGTAATGACAGGACAAGGGGGAATGGCTTTAAACTAAAAGAGGGGAGATTTAGATTAGATGTTAGGAGGAAATTCTTTAATCAGAGGGTTGTGAGGCACAGGGACAAGTTGCCTAGAGAGGTTGTTGATGCCCCATCCCTGAAGGTGTTCAAGGCCAGGTTGGATGAGGCACTGGGCAACCTCATCTAGTGGGTGGCATCCCTGTCCATGGCAGGGGGATGGAATTAGATGATCTTTAAGGTTCCTTCCAAACCAAACCAATTTCTGATTCTATCAAAACCTCTGATTTCTTGGAGTTGCCATAATGCCTGGAAGAGGGTGCCTATAAAGTTAGATAAGTACCATAGCTTTGGTAAGGGATGGAGAGGACTGATAAGGCCCACCTAACTTGTATCTGTTTAAACTGTTGTGAAACTTGATATCAAGGAGCTGCAGGGTTTGGGGAGCCAGGAACCGGGTATGGTAATGTGGCCAGAAGGGCACCTCATCTACATGGTACTCAACCCCACGGTGCCCCAGCAAGAAGAGCAGAGAAGGTCTGATGGCAGTACCAGGATTAGGCACAGCCCAGACCACCAAGTAGATCCACAGCACTGTGGCAGGTCTGACTACGAGTTTGGATATCAGTTTGGGATCAGAATCAGGGAGGGAATCGGATCAGGGAGGTGTGTGGCCTCCACAAGATTCTTGGCCAAGGGGAGCTTGCAGAGCCTGTTGGTGCCTTCATGGTCTGTCACTGGATGCCAAACTACGTGGCAATGTTATTCAGCTGAGCTCCCTCCCACCTCTACCTGTTCCTGTTCATTCGCACTTCATTGTTCAATTTCTGCTGCCCCCGGCCATGCTATTCCAGGATAGGATGTCAGGCTCTCAAGCAAGTCCCTGAAATTATGCAGATTAAAACAAAAACAAAACAGATCAACAATAAGAAACCTCCCTGAACCTTTTAAACTTCATCAAGCAGCTATACATGTAACAGAAATAACTGTCTGCTGAGAAGCGTGTTGGGAACATGAGAACTACTTAAGTTGCCTTAACAGACAAATAAAGCATGCAATCAAGGCAAACCCTCAGGCACAAAAAAGGTCCATTGTGGACTTTAGGCTCTTAACATAGATAAACCTCTTCATGTTGCATTACATGTGTGTTTAATTTGCCAATACATAACATGTTCCTGTTCTACATCAATGGTTTTGGCAAAGAGCTTTAAACTGCTTACAAGAAAACTATGTCAAAAACAAAGCAAAATAAAACATAGGTGGGCATTTGTGAGAAACTATTTATTTTCTCTGCCTCTGATGGTGTTTTCAAACTCACGAAATATATTACAGTACTTCAGGTCATTTTACTTATGTCACTTTCCATAAGGTTACAGAGTTAATGCAGAAGACTTATAACAACATAGACTGATGATTCTTAGTGGGATGTACCTTACAGGGTACAAAGAAACAAAGGTGATTTCCTAGGAATGCATTGAGGAAAAGATTAATTTGACTTATAAACATATTACATAACTTAAATGTGCTGCATTATTACCACTAACAGCAAAAACAGCAGCAACAACTTTTACAGCCTGAAGTTTTCTCTGGCATTGCACAGTAATTATCTGACCTCTCTCTCAGGTCACTGTATGTTGTGGTTGTGTTTCAAGTTGCTTGAGACTACTGTAATTATTAAACATATTATGTCTGCATAGATTTTCTCTTATTTATTTCCTGTAGCAGGAACATTAAAAAAATAAAATCTAAGTGCATTTGTGGCCTCAGTATATATGAAGCTAACAAAATATCTTGGAGTTACACAATTTAATCCCAAATGTCTTCCAGTAGATAGAGA